>NW_028125085.1:0-135089 GCF_965194825.1 Balaenoptera physalus
TTCTCATAAGGTGTCACTTATAGAGGGAATGTAAAAACCGTTACACTTGAACTGAATTACAAAACAGAACAGAGTCACACATGCAGAAAACACACTATGGCTGCTTAACGGGAAAGGTGAGGTGGGGTGATACATAAAACAAGAGTTTCAAATTAGCTCAGATACCGTTCCATAAACCCAATATGGAATAGACAAGACCTACTCCTTGCTCAGAGAACTGGACTCAACACGCCCGATTCACCGCACAAGAATATATCTGACTAGTAATAATCTTAAAACCTATGTATTGATATCTCTCTGTTAGTGTGTCAAGTGGGTGTAAAGCGGCATAAACACAGCCGTGAAAAGCAGCTAAACCCCATTCTAAAAATAAATTACTTTTAAAAACCCATGAAACAAAGACAGTGAAAGAGAGAGAAATTCTTACACAATTCGTTCAGGGGCTGTGATGCAACCTGGATTGACCATATCTAGACCCACAGCTGGATGAGACATAAGGGTGGACACTCTTGGGGCTGAGAGGTTTGGTGAGGTTGGGTGAGCAAATGCAGACCCTTTAAAGTAATACTGCGTGCTACCCATCCCATGGGTCCCAAATCTCCAGGTTCAAGGGCCTCTTCCTACATCGAAAACATGCATGAGAAAGCCAGAAGATGGTACACCGTGTGATGGGGAAAGGTTTCTAAAACGCACCTCATTGCTCATCTCCTTGTGCTCGGGTTCGCCATTCCAGCCACTTTACTAGCAATCTCCCTATTTGGAGCATCAGCACCTTTAACCTCCTGTTCCGTACAGGTTGCAATTTGTCATGAGGATGAACGGGAAGACGGGGAACCAAAGAGAGACTAGCTCTTGGTGTTGGGACAGGCACAGGTCACTCTATTTTCCCATCAGGAAGAAGAATTAACCACAGGCTCAGCCTGCCCCCCTGAACCAGAACAGGGTCTGAAGCCATCCCGCGCTTTTGCGGCCAGCTCCCAAAAAAGCGAGTTGTAAAATGGAGCTTCAGGGCACTGCAATTCACAAACCTGCAGAGTTATAAATGATAACTCTCGTCCACAAATATATTGAGGGAAGGCAAAGAGGAGGATTTGAAGTCAAGGCAGAATTGCAGGAAGCAGATTTCAGGAGGTAGATTCGAATCGCCTTTAAAGCACACGAAAAGCGGCAAAACGTTGACAATGATGCCCTTGGCCAAAAAGGGCGTATGCGTTTTTTCCTGAATATATTCAGGAAAAAACGCATACGCCCTTTTTGGCCAACCAAGCAACCTGGAAAGGCAAATCAGCGCTACAAAGAAGTCTCGCTTCCCATCGGTCAAAAGGGCCATGCTGAAAAAAGTGTCAAAACCAGAAATGCAGAACACGCCATGGAGAAATGGGAGCCTTGCTACACTGATGGGCGGGATGTAAATTGCCAACAGCCACTCTGGAGAAGTGTACGGTGTGTCCTGAAACTTTCAAAAAAACACAGCTTAGAGAGCATAGGGAACTTCCACGCATGGGGGTATAAAGTGGGAAAATTGAAAATCAGCAAGACACAAGCACCCCAAAGTTTAGGGCTGCTCTGTTGACAAGGACCTCCACTTCATTCCACCTTAAATATCCCAGGAAAGCGAAAAATGGATAAAAAATTTGTGGTCCTTATGTACAATGGAATATCACTCAGCCATGAAATCAATGTCATAAGGCTAGTAGCAGCATGATGAGTGGATTTAGGTACGACGATTCTAAGGGAAATAAGTCACCCAGAAAAGGACACTTCTCATAAGGTGTCACTTATAGAGGGAATGTAAAAACCGTTACACTTGAACTGAATTACAAAACAGAACAGAGTCACACATGCAGAAAACACACTATGGCTGCTTAACGGGAAAGGTGAGGTGGGGTGATACATAAAACAAGAGTTTCAAATTAGCTCAGATACCGTTCCATAAACCCAATATGGAATAGACAAGACCTACTCCTTGCTCAGAGAACTGGACTCAACACGCCCGATTCACCGCACAAGAATATATCTGACTAGTAATAATCTTAAAACCTATGTATTGATATCTCTCTGTTAGTGTGTCAAGTGGGTGTAAAGCGGCATAAACACAGCCGTGAAAAGCAGCTAAACCCCATTCTAAAAATAAATTACTTTTAAAAACCCATGAAACAAAGACAGTGAAAGAGAGAGAAATTCTTACACAATTCGTTCAGGGGCTGTGATGCAACCTGGATTGACCATATCTAGACCCACAGCTGGATGAGACATAAGGGTGGACACTCTTGGGGCTGAGAGGTTTGGTGAGGTTGGGTGAGCAAATGCAGACCCTTTAAAGTAATACTGCGTGCTACCCATCCCATGGGTCCCAAATCTCCAGGTTCAAGGGCCTCTTCCTACATCGAAAACATGCATGAGAAAGCCAGAAGATGGTACACCGTGTGATGGGGAAAGGTTTCTAAAACGCACCTCATTGCTCATCTCCTTGTGCTCGGGTTCGCCATTCCAGCCACTTTACTAGCAATCTCCCTATTTGGAGCATCAGCACCTTTAACCTCCTGTTCCGTACAGGTTGCAATTTGTCATGAGGATGAACGGGAAGACGGGGAACCAAAGAGAGACTAGCTCTTGGTGTTGGGACAGGCACAGGTCACTCTATTTTCCCATCAGGAAGAAGAATTAACCACAGGCTCAGCCTGCCCCCCTGAACCAGAACAGGGTCTGAAGCCATCCCGCGCTTTTGCGGCCAGCTCCCAAAAAAGCGAGTTGTAAAATGGAGCTTCAGGGCACTGCAATTCACAAACCTGCAGAGTTATAAATGATAACTCTCGTCCACAAATATATTGAGGGAAGGCAAAGAGGAGGATTTGAAGTCAAGGCAGAATTGCAGGAAGCAGATTTCAGGAGGTAGATTCGAATCGCCTTTAAAGCACACGAAAAGCGGCAAAACGTTGACAATGATGCCCTTGGCCAAAAAGGGCGTATGCGTTTTTTCCTGAATATATTCAGGAAAAAACGCATACGCCCTTTTTGGCCAACCAAGCAACCTGGAAAGGCAAATCAGCGCTACAAAGAAGTCTCGCTTCCCATCGGTCAAAAGGGCCATGCTGAAAAAAGTGTCAAAACCAGAAATGCA
The DNA here is from genome assembly GCF_965194825.1 of Balaenoptera physalus. NCBI lineage: Eukaryota > Metazoa > Chordata > Mammalia > Artiodactyla > Balaenopteridae > Balaenoptera > Balaenoptera physalus. Next base: position 3,122 of record NW_028125085.1, read on the forward strand.
GAACACGCCATGGAGAAATGGGAGCCTTGCTACACTGATGGGCGGGATGTAAATTGCCAACAGCCACTCTGGAGAAGTGTACGGTGTGTCCTGAAACTTTCAAAAAAACACAGCTTAGAGAGCATAGGGAACTTCCACGCATGGGGGTATAAAGTGGGAAAATTGAAAATCAGCAAGACACAAGCACCCCAAAGTTTAGGGCTGCTCTGTTGACAAGGACCTCCACTTCATTCCACCTTAAATATCCCAGGAAAGCGAAAAATGGATAAAAAATTTGTGGTCCTTATGTACAATGGAATATCACTCAGCCATGAAATCAATGTCATAAGGCTAGTAGCAGCATGATGAGTGGATTTAGGTACGACGATTCTAAGTGAAATAAGTCACCCAGAAAAGGACACTTCTCATAAGGTGTCACTTATAGAGGGAATGTAAAAACCGTTACACTTGAACTGAATTACAAAACAGAACAGAGTCACACATGCAGAAAACACACTATGGCTGCTTAACGGGAAAGGTGAGGTGGGGTGATACATAAAACAAGAGTTTCAAATTAGCTCAGATACCGTTCCATAAACCCAATATGGAATAGACAAGACCTACTCCTTGCTCAGAGAACTGGACTCAACACGCCCGATTCACCGCACAAGAATATATCTGACTAGTAATAATCTTAAAACCTATGTATTGATATCTCTCTGTTAGTGTGTCAAGTGGGTGTAAAGCGGCATAAACACAGCCGTGAAAAGCAGCTAAACCCCATTCTAAAAATAAATTACTTTTAAAAACCCATGAAACAAAGACAGTGAAAGAGAGAGAAATTCTTACACAATTCGTTCAGGGGCTGTGATGCAACCTGGATTGACCATATCTAGACCCACAGCTGGATGAGACATAAGGGTGGACACTCTTGGGGCTGAGAGGTTTGGTGAGGTTGGGTGAGCAAATGCAGACCCTTTAAAGTAATACTGCGTGCTACCCATCCCATGGGTCCCAAATCTCCAGGTTCAAGGGCCTCTTCCTACATCGAAAACATGCATGAGAAAGCCAGAAGAAGGTACACCGTGTGATGGGGAAAGGTTTCTAAAACGCACCTCATTGCTCATCTCCTTGTGCTCGGGTTCGCCATTCCAGCCACTTTACTAGCAATCTCCCTATTTGGAGCATCAGCACCTTTAACCTCCTGTTCCGTACAGGTTGCAATTTGTCATGAGGATGAACGGGAAGACGGGGAACCAAAGAGAGACTAGCTCTTGGTGTTGGGACAGGCACAGGTCACTCTATTTTCCCATCAGGAAGAAGAATTAACCACAGGCTCAGCCTGCCCCCCTGAACCAGAACAGGGTCTGAAGCCATCCCGCGCTTTTGCGGCCAGCTCCCAAAAAAGCGAGTTGTAAAATGGAGCTTCAGGGCACTGCAATTCACAAACCTGCAGAGTTATAAATGATAACTCTCGTCCACAAATATATTGAGGGAAGGCAAAGAGGAGGATTTGAAGTCAAGGCAGAATTGCAGGAAGCAGATTTCAGGAGGTAGATTCGAATCGCCTTTAAAGCACACGAAAAGCGGCAAAACGTTGACAATGATGCCCTTGGCCAAAAAGGGCGTATGCGTTTTTTCCTGAATATATTCAGGAAAAAACGCATACGCCCTTTTTGGCCAACCAAGCAACCTGGAAAGGCAAATCAGCGCTACAAAGAAGTCTCGCTTCCCATCGGTCAAAAGGGCCATGCTGAAAAAAGTGTCAAAACCAGAAATGCAGAACACGCCATGGAGAAATGGGAGCCTTGCTACACTGATGGGCGGGATGTAAATTGCCAACAGCCACTCTGGAGAAGTGTACGGTGTGTCCTGAAACTTTCAAAAAAACACAGCTTAGAGAGCATAGGGAACTTCCACGCATGGGGGTATAAAGTGGGAAAATTGAAAATCAGCAAGACACAAGCACCCCAAAGTTTAGGGCTGCTCTGTTGACAAGGACCTCCACTTCATTCCACCTTAAATATCCCAGGAAAGCGAAAAATGGATAAAAAATTTGTGGTCCTTATGTACAATGGAATATCACTCAGCCATGAAATCAATGTCATAAGGCTAGTAGCAGCATGATGAGTGGATTTAGGTACGACGATTCTAAGTGAAATAAGTCACCCAGAAAAGGACACTTCTCATAAGGTGTCACTTATAGAGGGAATGTAAAAACCGTTACACTTGAACTGAATTACAAAACAGAACAGAGTCACACATGCAGAAAACACACTATGGCTGCTTAACGGGAAAGGTGAGGTGGGGTGATACATAAAACAAGAGTTTCAAATTAGCTCAGATACCGTTCCATAAACCCAATATGGAATAGACAAGACCTACTCCTTGCTCAGAGAACTGGACTCAACACGCCCGATTCACCGCACAAGAATATATCTGACTAGTAATAATCTTAAAACCTATGTATTGATATCTCTCTGTTAGTGTGTCAAGTGGGTGTAAAGCGGCATAAACACAGCCGTGAAAAGCAGCTAAACCCCATTCTAAAAATAAATTACTTTTAAAAACCCATGAAACAAAGACAGTGAAAGAGAGAGAAATTCTTACACAATTCGTTCAGGGGCTGTGATGCAACCTGGATTGACCATATCTAGACCCACAGCTGGATGAGACATAAGGGTGGACACTCTTGGGGCTGAGAGGTTTGGTGAGGTTGGGTGAGCAAATGCAGACCCTTTAAAGTAATACTGCGTGCTACCCATCCCATGGGTCCCAAATCTCCAGGTTCAAGGGCCTCTTCCTACATCGAAAACATGCATGAGAAAGCCAGAAGAAGGTACACCGTGTGATGGGGAAAGGTTTCTAAAACGCACCTCATTGCTCATCTCCTTGTGCTCGGGTTCGCCATTCCAGCCACTTTACTAGCAATCTCCCTATTTGGAGCATCAGCACCTTTAACCTCCTGTTCCGTACAGGTTGCAATTTGTCATGAGGATGAACGGGAAGACGGGGAACCAAAGAGAGACTAGCTCTTGGTGTTGGGACAGGCACAGGTCACTCTATTTTCCCATCAGGAAGAAGAATTAACCACAGGCTCAGCCTGCCCCCCTGAACCAGAACAGGGTCTGAAGCCATCCCGCGCTTTTGCGGCCAGCTCCCAAAAAAGCGAGTTGTAAAATGGAGCTTCAGGGCACTGCAATTCACAAACCTGCAGAGTTATAAATGATAACTCTCGTCCACAAATATATTGAGGGAAGGCAAAGAGGAGGATTTGAAGTCAAGGCAGAATTGCAGGAAGCAGATTTCAGGAGGTAGATTCGAATCGCCTTTAAAGCACACGAAAAGCGGCAAAACGTTGACAATGATGCCCTTGGCCAAAAAGGGCGTATGCGTTTTTTCCTGAATATATTCAGGAAAAAACGCATACGCCCTTTTTGGCCAACCAAGCAACCTGGAAAGGCAAATCAGCGCTACAAAGAAGTCTCGCTTCCCATCGGTCAAAAGGGCCATGCTGAAAAAAGTGTCAAAACCAGAAATGCAGAACACGCCATGGAGAAATGGGAGCCTTGCTACACTGATGGGCGGGATGTAAATTGCCAACAGCCACTCTGGAGAAGTGTACGGTGTGTCCTGAAACTTTCAAAAAAACACAGCTTAGAGAGCATAGGGAACTTCCACGCATGGGGGTATAAAGTGGGAAAATTGAAAATCAGCAAGACACAAGCACCCCAAAGTTTAGGGCTGCTCTGTTGACAAGGACCTCCACTTCATTCCACCTTAAATATCCCAGGAAAGCGAAAAATGGATAAAAAATTTGTGGTCCTTATGTACAATGGAATATCACTCAGCCATGAAATCAATGTCATAAGGCTAGTAGCAGCATGATGAGTGGATTTAGGTACGACGATTCTAAGGGAAATAAGTCACCCAGAAAAGGACACTTCTCATAAGGTGTCACTTATAGAGGGAATGTAAAAACCGTTACACTTGAACTGAATTACAAAACAGAACAGAGTCACACATGCAGAAAACACACTATGGCTGCTTAACGGGAAAGGTGAGGTGGGGTGATACATAAAACAAGAGTTTCAAATTAGCTCAGATACCGTTCCATAAACCCAATATGGAATAGACAAGACCTACTCCTTGCTCAGAGAACTGGACTCAACACGCCCGATTCACCGCACAAGAATATATCTGACTAGTAATAATCTTAAAACCTATGTATTGATATCTCTCTGTTAGTGTGTCAAGTGGGTGTAAAGCGGCATAAACACAGCCGTGAAAAGCAGCTAAACCCCATTCTAAAAATAAATTACTTTTAAAAACCCATGAAACAAAGACAGTGAAAGAGAGAGAAATTCTTACACAATTCGTTCAGGGGCTGTGATGCAACCTGGATTGACCATATCTAGACCCACAGCTGGATGAGACATAAGGGTGGACACTCTTGGGGCTGAGAGGTTTGGTGAGGTTGGGTGAGCAAATGCAGACCCTTTAAAGTAATACTGCGTGCTACCCATCCCATGGGTCCCAAATCTCCAGGTTCAAGGGCCTCTTCCTACATCGAAAACATGCATGAGAAAGCCAGAAGATGGTACACCGTGTGATGGGGAAAGGTTTCTAAAACGCACCTCATTGCTCATCTCCTTGTGCTCGGGTTCGCCATTCCAGCCACTTTACTAGCAATCTCCCTATTTGGAGCATCAGCACCTTTAACCTCCTGTTCCGTACAGGTTGCAATTTGTCATGAGGATGAACGGGAAGACGGGGAACCAAAGAGAGACTAGCTCTTGGTGTTGGGACAGGCACAGGTCACTCTATTTTCCCATCAGGAAGAAGAATTAACCACAGGCTCAGCCTGCCCCCCTGAACCAGAACAGGGTCTGAAGCCATCCCGCGCTTTTGCGGCCAGCTCCCAAAAAAGCGAGTTGTAAAATGGAGCTTCAGGGCACTGCAATTCACAAACCTGCAGAGTTATAAATGATAACTCTCGTCCACAAATATATTGAGGGAAGGCAAAGAGGAGGATTTGAAGTCAAGGCAGAATTGCAGGAAGCAGATTTCAGGAGGTAGATTCGAATCGCCTTTAAAGCACACGAAAAGCGGCAAAACGTTGACAATGATGCCCTTGGCCAAAAAGGGCGTATGCGTTTTTTCCTGAATATATTCAGGAAAAAACGCATACGCCCTTTTTGGCCAACCAAGCAACCTGGAAAGGCAAATCAGCGCTACAAAGAAGTCTCGCTTCCCATCGGTCAAAAGGGCCATGCTGAAAAAAGTGTCAAAACCAGAAATGCAGAACACGCCATGGAGAAATGGGAGCCTTGCTACACTGATAGGCGGGATGTAAATTGCCAACAGCCACTCTGGAGAAGTGTACGGTGTGTCCTGAAACTTTCAGAAAAACACAGCTTAGAGAGCATAGGGAACTTCCACGCATGGGGGTATAAAGTGGGAAAATTGAAAATCAGCAAGACACAAGCACCCCAAAGTTTAGGGCTGCTCTGTTGACAAGGACCTCCACTTCATTCCACCTTAAATATCCCAGGAAAGCGAAAAATGGATAAAAAATTTGTGGTCCTTATGTACAATGGAATATCACTCAGCCATGAAATCAATGTCATAAGGCTAGTAGCAGCATGATGAGTGGATTTAGGTACGACGATTCTAAGTGAAATAAGTCACACAGAAAAGGACACTTCTCATAAGGTGTCACTTATAGAGGGAATGTAAAAACCGTTACACTTGAACTGAATTACAAAACAGAACAGAGTCACACATGCAGAAAACACACTATGGCTGCTTAACGGGAAAGGTGAGGTGGGGTGATACATAAAACAAGAGTTTCAAATTAGCTCAGATACCGTTCCATAAACCCAATATGGAATAGACAAGACCTACTCCTTGCTCAGAGAACTGGACTCAACACGCCCGATTCACCGCACAAGAATATATCTGACTAGTAATAATCTTAAAACCTATGTATTGATATCTCTCTGTTAGTGTGTCAAGTGGGTGTAAAGCGGCATAAACACAGCCGTGAAAAGCAGCTAAACCCCATTCTAAAAATAAATTACTTTTAAAAACCCATGAAACAAAGACAGTGAAAGAGAGAGAAATTCTTACACAATTCGTTCAGGGGCTGTGATGCAACCTGGATTGACCATATCTAGACCCACAGCTGGATGAGACATAAGGGTGGACACTCTTGGGGCTGAGAGGTTTGGTGAGGTTGGGTGAGCAAATGCAGACCCTTTAAAGTAATACTGCGTGCTACCCATCCCATGGGTCCCAAATCTCCAGGTTCAAGGGCCTCTTCCTACATCGAAAACATGCATGAGAAAGCCAGAAGAAGGTACACCGTGTGATGGGGAAAGGTTTCTAAAACGCACCTCATTGCTCATCTCCTTGTGCTCGGGTTCGCCATTCCAGCCACTTTACTAGCAATCTCCCTATTTGGAGCATCAGCACCTTTAACCTCCTGTTCCGTACAGGTTGCAATTTGTCATGAGGATGAACGGGAAGACGGGGAACCAAAGAGAGACTAGCTCTTGGTGTTGGGACAGGCACAGGTCACTCTATTTTCCCATCAGGAAGAAGAATTAACCACAGGCTCAGCCTGCCCCCCTGAACCAGAACAGGGTCTGAAGCCATCCCGCGCTTTTGCGGCCAGCTCCCAAAAAAGCGAGTTGTAAAATGGAGCTTCAGGGCACTGCAATTCACAAACCTGCAGAGTTATAAATGATAACTCTCGTCCACAAATATATTGAGGGAAGGCAAAGAGGAGGATTTGAAGTCAAGGCAGAATTGCAGGAAGCAGATTTCAGGAGGTAGATTCGAATCGCCTTTAAAGCACACGAAAAGCGGCAAAACGTTGACAATGATGCCCTTGGCCAAAAAGGGCGTATGCGTTTTTTCCTGAATATATTCAGGAAAAAACGCATACGCCCTTTTTGGCCAACCAAGCAACCTGGAAAGGCAAATCAGCGCTACAAAGAAGTCTCGCTTCCCATCGGTCAAAAGGGCCATGCTGAAAAAAGTGTCAAAACCAGAAATGCAGAACACGCCATGGAGAAATGGGAGCCTTGCTACACTGATGGGCGGGATGTAAATTGCCAACAGCCACTCTGGAGAAGTGTACGGTGTGTCCTGAAACTTTCAAAAAAACACAGCTTAGAGAGCATAGGGAACTTCCACGCATGGGGGTATAAAGTGGGAAAATTGAAAATCAGCAAGACACAAGCACCCCAAAGTTTAGGGCTGCTCTGTTGACAAGGACCTCCACTTCATTCCACCTTAAATATCCCAGGAAAGCGAAAAATGGATAAAAAATTTTTGGTCCTTATGTACAATGGAATATCACTCAGCCATGAAATCAATGTCATAAGGCTAGTAGCAGCATGATGAGTGGATTTAGGTACGACGATTCTAAGTGAAATAAGTCACACAGAAAAGGACACTTCTCATAAGGTGTCACTTATAGAGGGAATGTAAAAACCGTTACACTTGAACTGAATTACAAAACAGAACAGAGTCACACATGCAGAAAACACACTATGGCTGCTTAACGGGAAAGGTGAGGTGGGGTGATACATAAAACAAGAGTTTCAAATTAGCTCAGATACCGTTCCATAAACCCAATATGGAATAGACAAGACCTACTCCTTGCTCAGAGAACTGGACTCAACACGCCCGATTCACCGCACAAGAATATATCTGACTAGTAATAATCTTAAAACCTATGTATTGATATCTCTCTGTTAGTGTGTCAAGTGGGTGTAAAGCGGCATAAACACAGCCGTGAAAAGCAGCTAAACCCCATTCTAAAAATAAATTACTTTTAAAAACCCATGAAACAAAGACAGTGAAAGAGAGAGAAATTCTTACACAATTCGTTCAGGGGCTGTGATGCAACCTGGATTGACCATATCTAGACCCACAGCTGGATGAGACATAAGGGTGGACACTCTTGGGGCTGAGAGGTTTGGTGAGGTTGGGTGAGCAAATGCAGACCCTTTAAAGTAATACTGCGTGCTACCCATCCCATGGGTCCCAAATCTCCAGGTTCAAGGGCCTCTTCCTACATCGAAAACATGCATGAGAAAGCCAGAAGAAGGTACACCGTGTGATGGGGAAAGGTTTCTAAAACGCACCTCATTGCTCATCTCCTTGTGCTCGGGTTCGCCATTCCAGCCACTTTACTAGCAATCTCCCTATTTGGAGCATCAGCACCTTTAACCTCCTGTTCCGTACAGGTTGCAATTTGTCATGAGGATGAACGGGAAGACGGGGAACCAAAGAGAGACTAGCTCTTGGTGTTGGGACAGGCACAGGTCACTCTATTTTCCCATCAGGAAGAAGAATTAACCACAGGCTCAGCCTGCCCCCCTGAACCAGAACAGGGTCTGAAGCCATCCCGCGCTTTTGCGGCCAGCTCCCAAAAAAGCGAGTTGTAAAATGGAGCTTCAGGGCACTGCAATTCACAAACCTGCAGAGTTATAAATGATAACTCTCGTCCACAAATATATTGAGGGAAGGCAAAGAGGAGGATTTGAAGTCAAGGCAGAATTGCAGGAAGCAGATTTCAGGAGGTAGATTCGAATCGCCTTTAAAGCACACGAAAAGCGGCAAAACGTTGACAATGATGCCCTTGGCCAAAAAGGGCGTATGCGTTTTTTCCTGAATATATTCAGGAAAAAACGCATACGCCCTTTTTGGCCAACCAAGCAACCTGGAAAGGCAAATCAGCGCTACAAAGAAGTCTCGCTTCCCATCGGTCAAAAGGGCCATGCTGAAAAAAGTGTCAAAACCAGAAATGCAGAACACGCCATGGAGAAATGGGAGCCTTGCTACACTGATGGGCGGGATGTAAATTGCCAACAGCCACTCTGGAGAAGTGTACGGTGTGTCCTGAAACTTTCAAAAAAACACAGCTTAGAGAGCATAGGGAACTTCCACGCATGGGGGTATAAAGTGGGAAAATTGAAAATCAGCAAGACACAAGCACCCCAAAGTTTAGGGCTGCTCTGTTGACAAGGACCTCCACTTCATTCCACCTTAAATATCCCAGGAAAGCGAAAAATGGATAAAAAAGTTGTGGTCCTTATGTACAATGGAATATCACTCAGCCATGAAATCAATGTCATAAGGCTAGTAGCAGCATGATGAGTGGATTTAGGTACGACGATTCTAAGTGAAATAAGTCACACAGAAAAGGACACTTCTCATAAGGTGTCACTTAAAGAGGGAATGTAAAAACCGTTACACTTGAACTGAATTACAAAACAGAACAGAGTCACACATGCAGAAAACACACTATGGCTGCTTAACGGGAAAGGTGAGGTGGGGTGATACATAAAACAAGAGTTTCAAATTAGCTCAGATACCGTTCCATAAACCCAATATGGAATAGACAAGACCTACTCCTTGCTCAGAGAACTGGACTCAACACGCCCGATTCACCGCACAAGAATATATCTGACTAGTAATAATCTTAAAACCTATGTATTGATATCTCTCTGTTAGTGTGTCAAGTGGGTGTAAAGCGGCATAAACACAGCCGTGAAAAGCAGCTAAACCCCATTCTAAAAATAAATTACTTTTAAAAACCCATGAAACAAAGACAGTGAAAGAGAGAGAAATTCTTACACAATTCGTTCAGGGGCTGTGATGCAACCTGGATTGACCATATCTAGACCCACAGCTGGATGAGACATAAGGGTGGACACTCTTGGGGCTGAGAGGTTTGGTGAGGTTGGGTGAGCAAATGCAGACCCTTTAAAGTAATACTGCGTGCTACCCATCCCATGGGTCCCAAATCTCCAGGTTCAAGGGCCTCTTCCTACATCGAAAACATGCATGAGAAAGCCAGAAGATGGTACACCGTGTGATGGGGAAAGGTTTCTAAAACGCACCTCATTGCTCATCTCCTTGTGCTCGGGTTCGCCATTCCAGCCACTTTACTAGCAATCTCCCTATTTGGAGCATCAGCACCTTTAACCTCCTGTTCCGTACAGGTTGCAATTTGTCATGAGGATGAACGGGAAGACGGGGAACCAAAGAGAGACTAGCTCTTGGTGTTGGGACAGGCACAGGTCACTCTATTTTCCCATCAGGAAGAAGAATTAACCACAGGCTCAGCCTGCCCCCCTGAACCAGAACAGGGTCTGAAGCCATCCCGCGCTTTTGCGGCCAGCTCCCAAAAAAGCGAGTTGTAAAATGGAGCTTCAGGGCACTGCAATTCACAAACCAGCAGAGTTATAAATGATAACTCTCGTCCACAAATATATTGAGGGAAGGCAAAGAGGAGGATTTGAAGTCAAGGCAGAATTGCAGGAAGCAGATTTCAGGAGGTAGATTCGAATCGCCTTTAAAGCACACGAAAAGCGGCAAAACGTTGACAATGATGCCCTTGGCCAAAAAGGGCGTATGCGTTTTTTCCTGAATATATTCAGGAAAAAACGCATACGCCCTTTTTGGCCAACCAAGCAACCTGGAAAGGCAAATCAGCGCTACAAAGAAGTCTCGCTTCCCATCGGTCAAAAGGGCCATGCTGAAAAAAGTGTCAAAACCAGAAATGCAGAACACGCCATGGAGAAATGGGAGCCTTGCTACACTGATGGGCGGGATGTAAATTGCCAACAGCCACTCTGGAGAAGTGTACGGTGTGTCCTGAAACTTTCAAAAAAACACAGCTTAGAGAGCATAGGGAACTTCCACGCATGGGGGTATAAAGTGGGAAAATTGAAAATCAGCAAGACACAAGCACCCCAAAGTTTAGGGCTGCTCTGTTGACAAGGACCTCCACTTCATTCCACCTTAAATATCCCAGGAAAGCGAAAAATGGATAAAAAATTTGTGGTCCTTATGTACAATGGAATATCACTCAGCCATGAAATCAATGTCATAAGGCTAGTAGCAGCATGATGAGTGGATTTAGGTACGACGATTCTAAGGGAAATAAGTCACCCAGAAAAGGACACTTCTCATAAGGTGTCACTTATAGAGGGAATGTAAAAACCGTTACACTTGAACTGAATTACAAAACAGAACAGAGTCACACATGCAGAAAACACACTATGGCTGCTTAACGGGAAAGGTGAGGTGGGGTGATACATAAAACAAGAGTTTCAAATTAGCTCAGATACCGTTCCATAAACCCAATATGGAATAGACAAGACCTACTCCTTGCTCAGAGAACTGGACTCAACACGCCCGATTCACCGCACAAGAATATATCTGACTAGTAATAATCTTAAAACCTATGTATTGATATCTCTCTGTTAGTGTGTCAAGTGGGTGTAAAGCGGCATAAACACAGCCGTGAAAAGCAGCTAAACCCCATTCTAAAAATAAATTACTTTTAAAAACCCATGAAACAAAGACAGTGAAAGAGAGAGAAATTCTTACACAATTCGTTCAGGGGCTGTGATGCAACCTGGATTGACCATATCTAGACCCACAGCTGGATGAGACATAAGGGTGGACACTCTTGGGGCTGAGAGGTTTGGTGAGGTTGGGTGAGCAAATGCAGACCCTTTAAAGTAATACTGCGTGCTACCCATCCCATGGGTCCCAAATCTCCAGGTTCAAGGGCCTCTTCCTACATCGAAAACATGCATGAGAAAGCCAGAAGATGGTACACCGTGTGATGGGGAAAGGTTTCTAAAACGCACCTCATTGCTCATCTCCTTGTGCTCGGGTTCGCCATTCCAGCCACTTTACTAGCAATCTCCCTATTTGGAGCATCAGCACCTTTAACCTCCTGTTCCGTACAGGTTGCAATTTGTCATGAGGATGAACGGGAAGACGGGGAACCAAAGAGAGACTAGCTCTTGGTGTTGGGACAGGCACAGGTCACTCTATTTTCCCATCAGGAAGAAGAATTAACCACAGGCTCAGCCTGCCCCCCTGAACCAGAACAGGGTCTGAAGCCATCCCGCCCTTTTGCGGCCAGCTCCCAAAAAAGCGAGTTGTAAAATGGAGCTTCAGGGCACTGCAATTCACAAACCTGCAGAGTTATAAATGATAACTCTCGTCCACAAATATATTGAGGGAAGGCAAAGAGGAGGATTTGAAGTCAAGGCAGAATTGCAGGAAGCAGATTTCAGGAGGTAGATTCGAATCGCCTTTAAAGCACATGAAAAGCGGCAAAACGTTGACAATGATGCCCTTGGCCAAAAAGGGCGTATGCGTTTTTTCCTGAATATATTCAGGAAAAAACGCATACGCCCTTTTTGGCCAACCAAGCAACCTGGAAAGGCAAATCAGCGCTACAAAGAAGTCTCGCTTCCCATCGGTCAAAAGGGCCATGCTGAAAAAAGTGTCAAAACCAGAAATGCAGAACACGCCATGGAGAAATGGGAGCCTTGCTACACTGATGGGCGGGATGTAAATTGCCAACAGCCACTCTGGAGAAGTGTACGGTGTGTCCTGAAACTTTCAAAAAAACACAGCTTAGAGAGCATAGGGAACTTCCACGCATGGGGGTATAAAGTGGGAAAATTGAAAATCAGCAAGACACAAGCACCCCAAAGTTTAGGGCTGCTCTGTTGACAAGGACCTCCACTTCATTCCACCTTAAATATCCCAGGAAAGCGAAAAATGGATAAAAAATTTGTGGTCCTTATGTACAATGGAATATCACTCAGCCATGAAATCAATGTCATAAGGCTAGTAGCAGCATGATGAGTGGATTTAGGTACGACGATTCTAAGGGAAATAAGTCACACAGAAAAGGACACTTCTCATAAGGTGTCACTTATAGAGGGAATGTAAAAACCGTTACACTTGAACTGAATTACAAAACAGAACAGAGTCACACATGCAGAAAACACACTATGGCTGCTTAACGGGAAAGGTGAGGTGGGGTGATACATAAAACAAGTTTCAAATTAGCTCAGATACCGTTCCATAAAGCCAATATGGAATAGACAAGACCTACTCCTTGCTCAGAGAACTGGACTCAACACGCCCGATTCACCGCACAAGAATATATCTGACTAGTAATAATCTTAAAACCTATGTATTGATATCTCTCTGTTAGTGTGTCAAGTGGGTGTAAAGCGGCATAAACACAGCCGTGAAAAGCAGCTAAACCCCATTCTAAAAATAAATTACTTTTAAAAACCCATGAAACAAAGACAGTGAAAGAGAGAGAAATTCTTACACAATTCGTTCAGGGGCTGTGATGCAACCTGGATTGACCATATCTAGACCCACAGCTGGATGAGACATAAGGGTGGACACTCTTGGGGCTGAGAGGTTTGGTGAGGTTGGGTGAGCAAATGCAGACCCTTTAAAGTAATACTGCATGCTACCCATCCCATGGGTCCCAAATCTCCAGGTTCAAGGGCCTCTTCCTACATCGAAAACATGCATGAGAAAGCCAGAAGATGGTACACCGTGTGATGGGGAAAGGTTTCTAAAACGCACCTCATTGCTCATCTCCTTGTGCTCGGGTTCGCCATTCCAGCCACTTTACTAGCAATCTCCCTATTTGGAGCATCAGCACCTTTAACCTCCTGTTCCGTACAGGTTGCAATTTGTCATGAGGATGAACGGGAAGACGGGGAACCAAAGAGAGACTAGCTCTTGGTGTTGGGACAGGCACAGGTCACTCTATTTTCCCATCAGGAAGAAGAATTAACCACAGGCTCAGCCTGCCCCCCTGAACCAGAACAGGGTCTGAAGCCATCCCGCGCTTTTGCGGCCAGCTCCCAAAAAAGCGAGTTGTAAAATGGAGCTTCAGGGCACTGCAATTCACAAACCTGCAGAGTTATAAATGATAACTCTCGTCCACAAATATATTGAGGGAAGGCAAAGAGGAGGATTTGAAGTCAAGGCAGAATTGCAGGAAGCAGATTTCAGGAGGTAGATTCGAATCGCCTTTAAAGCACACGAAAAGCGGCAAAACGTTGACAATGATGCCCTTGGCCAAAAAGGGCGTATGCGTTTTTTCCTGAATATATTCAGGAAAAAACGCATACGCCCTTTTTGGCCAACCAAGCAACCTGGAAAGGCAAATCAGCGCTACAAAGAAGTCTCGCTTCCCATCGGTCAAAAGGGCCATGCTGAAAAAAGTGTCAAAACCAGAAATGCAGAACACGCCATGGAGAAATGGGAGCCTTGCTACACTGATGGGCGGGATGTAAATTGCCAACAGCCACTCTGGAGAAGTGTACGGTGTGTCCTGAAACTTTCAAAAAAACACAGCTTAGAGAGCATAGGGAACTTCCACGCATGGGGGTATAAAGTGGGAAAATTGAAAATCAGCAAGACACAAGCACCCCAAAGTTTAGGGCTGCTCTGTTGACAAGGACCTCCACTTCATTCCACCTTAAATATCCCAGGAAAGCGAAAAATGGATAAAAAATTTGTGGTCCTTATGTACAATGGAATATCACTCAGCCATGAAATCAATGTCATAAGGCTAGTAGCAGCATGATGAGTGGATTTAGGTACGACGATTCTAAGTGAAATAAGTCACCCAGAAAAGGACACTTCTCATAAGGTGTCACTTATAGAGGGAATGTAAAAACCGTTACACTTGAACTGAATTACAAAACAGAACAGAGTCACACATGCAGAAAACACACTATGGCTGCTTAACGGGAAAGGTGAGGTGGGGTGATACATAAAACAAGAGTTTCAAATTAGCTCAGATACCGTTCCATAAACCCAATATGGAATAGACAAGACCTACTCCTTGCTCAGAGAACTGGACTCAACACGCCCGATTCACCGCACAAGAATATATCTGACTAGTAATAATCTTAAAACCTATGTATTGATATCTCTCTGTTAGTGTGTCAAGTGGGTGTAAAGCGGCATAAACACAGCCGTGAAAAGCAGCTAAACCCCATTCTAAAAATAAATTACTTTTAAAAACCCATGAAACAAAGACAGTGAAAGAGAGAGAAATTCTTACACAATTCGTTCAGGGGCTGTGATGCAACCTGGATTGACCATATCTAGACCCACAGCTGGATGAGACATAAGGGTGGACACTCTTGGGGCTGAGAGGTTTGGTGAGGTTGGGTGAGCAAATGCAGACCCTTTAAAGTAATACTGCGTGCTACCCATCCCATGGGTCCCAAATCTCCAGGTTCAAGGGCCTCTTCCTACATCGAAAACATGCATGAGAAAGCCAGAAGAAGGTACACCGTGTGATGGGGAAAGGTTTCTAAAACGCACCTCATTGCTCATCTCCTTGTGCTCGGGTTCGCCATTCCAGCCACTTTACTAGCAATCTCCCTATTTGGAGCATCAGCACCTTTAACCTCCTGTTCCGTACAGGTTGCAATTTGTCATGAGGATGAACGGGAAGACGGGGAACCAAAGAGAGACTAGCTCTTGGTGTTGGGACAGGCACAGGTCACTCTATTTTCCCATCAGGAAGAAGAATTAACCACAGGCTCAGCCTGCCCCCCTGAACCAGAACAGGGTCTGAAGCCATCCCGCGCTTTTGCGGCCAGCTCCCAAAAAAGCGAGTTGTAAAATGGAGCTTCAGGGCACTGCAATTCACAAACCTGCAGAGTTATAAATGATAACTCTCGTCCACAAATATATTGAGGGAAGGCAAAGAGGAGGATTTGAAGTCAAGGCAGAATTGCAGGAAGCAGATTTCAGGAGGTAGATTCGAATCGCCTTTAAAGCACACGAAAAGCGGCAAAACGTTGACAATGATGCCCTTGGCCAAAAAGGGCGTATGCGTTTTTTCCTGAATATATTCAGGAAAAAACGCATACGCCCTTTTTGGCCAACCAAGCAACCTGGAAAGGCAAATCAGCGCTACAAAGAAGTCTCGCTTCCCATCGGTCAAAAGGGCCATGCTGAAAAAAGTGTCAAAACCAGAAATGCAGAACACGCCATGGAGAAATGGGAGCCTTGCTACACTGATGGGCGGGATGTAAATTGCCAACAGCCACTCTGGAGAAGTGTACGGTGTGTCCTGAAACTTTCAAAAAAACACAGCTTAGAGAGCATAGGGAACTTCCACGCATGGGGGTATAAAGTGGGAAAATTGAAAATCAGCAAGACACAAGCACCCCAAAGTTTAGGGCTGCTCTGTTGACAAGGACCTCCACTTCATTCCACCTTAAATATCCCAGGAAAGCGAAAAATGGATAAAAAATTTGTGGTCCTTATGTACAATGGAATATCACTCAGCCATGAAATCAATGTCATAAGGCTAGTAGCAGCATGATGAGTGGATTTAGGTACGACGATTCTAAGTGAAATAAGTCACCCAGAAAAGGACACTTCTCATAAGGTGTCACTTATAGAGGGAATGTAAAAACCGTTACACTTGAACTGAATTACAAAACAGAACAGAGTCACACATGCAGAAAACACACTATGGCTGCTTAACGGGAAAGGTGAGGTGGGGTGATACATAAAACAAGAGTTTCAAATTAGCTCAGATACCGTTCCATAAACCCAATATGGAATAGACAAGACCTACTCCTTGCTCAGAGAACTGGACTCAACACGCCCGATTCACCGCACAAGAATATATCTGACTAGTAATAATCTTAAAACCTATGTATTGATATCTCTCTGTTAGTGTGTCAAGTGGGTGTAAAGCGGCATAAACACAGCCGTGAAAAGCAGCTAAACCCCATTCTAAAAATAAATTACTTTTAAAAACCCATGAAACAAAGACAGTGAAAGAGAGAGAAATTCTTACACAATTCGTTCAGGGGCTGTGATGCAACCTGGATTGACCATATCTAGACCCACAGCTGGATGAGACATAAGGGTGGACACTCTTGGGGCTGAGAGGTTTGGTGAGGTTGGGTGAGCAAATGCAGACCCTTTAAAGTAATACTGCGTGCTACCCATCCCATGGGTCCCAAATCTCCAGGTTCAAGGGCCTCTTCCTACATCGAAAACATGCATGAGAAAGCCAGAAGATGGTACACCGTGTGATGGGGAAAGGTTTCTAAAACGCACCTCATTGCTCATCTCCTTGTGCTCGGGTTCGCCATTCCAGCCACTTTACTAGCAATCTCCCTATTTGGAGCATCAGCACCTTTAACCTCCTGTTCCGTACAGGTTGCAATTTGTCATGAGGATGAACGGGAAGACGGGGAACCAAAGAGAGACTAGCTCTTGGTGTTGGGACAGGCACAGGTCACTCTATTTTCCCATCAGGAAGAAGAATTAACCACAGGCTCAGCCTGCCCCCCTGAACCAGAACAGGGTCTGAAGCCATCCCGCGCTTTTGCGGCCAGCTCCCAAAAAAGCGAGTTGTAAAATGGAGCTTCAGGGCACTGCAATTCACAAACCTGCAGAGTTATAAATGATAACTCTCGTCCACAAATATATTGAGGGAAGGCAAAGAGGAGGATTTGAAGTCAAGGCAGAATTGCAGGAAGCAGATTTCAGGAGGTAGATTCGAATCGCCTTTAAAGCACACGAAAAGCGGCAAAACGTTGACAATGATGCCCTTGGCCAAAAAGGGCGTATGCGTTTTTTCCTGAATATATTCAGGAAAAAACGCATACGCCCTTTTTGGCCAACCAAGCAACCTGGAAAGGCAAATCAGCGCTACAAAGAAGTCTCGCTTCCCATCGGTCAAAAGGGCCATGCTGAAAAAAGTGTCAAAACCAGAAATGCAGAACACGCCATGGAGAAATGGGAGCCTTGCTACACTGATGGGCGGGATGTAAATTGCCAACAGCCACTCTGGAGAAGTGTACGGTGTGTCCTGAAACTTTCAAAAAAACACAGCTTAGAGAGCATAGGGAACTTCCACGCATGGGGGTATAAAGTGGGAAAATTGAAAATCAGCAAGACACAAGCACCCCAAAGTTTAGGGCTGCTCTGTTGACAAGGACCTCCACTTCATTCCACCTTAAATATCCCAGGAAAGCGAAAAATGGATAAAAAATTTGTGGTCCTTATGTACAATGGAATATCACTCAGCCATGAAATCAATGTCATAAGGCTAGTAGCAGCATGATGAGTGGATTTAGGTACGACGATTCTAAGTGAAATAAGTCACACAGAAAAGGACACTTCTCATAAGGTGTCACTTATAGAGGGAATGTAAAAACCGTTACACTTGAACTGAATTACAAAACAGAACAGAGTCACACATGCTGAAAACACACTATGGCTGCTTAACGGGAAAGGTGAGGTGGGGTGATACATAAAACAAGAGTTTCAAATTAGCTCAGATACCGTTCCATAAACCCAATATGGAATAGACAAGACCTACTCCTTGCTCAGAGAACTGGACTCAACACGCCCGATTCACCGCACAAGAATATATCTGACTAGTAATAATCTTAAAACCTATGTATTGATATCTCTCTGTTAGTGTGTCAAGTGGGTGTAAAGCGGCATAAACACAGCCGTGAAAAGCAGCTAAACCCCATTCTAAAAATAAATTACTTTTAAAAACCCATGAAACAAAGACAGTGAAAGAGAGAGAAATTCTTACACAATTCGTTCAGGGGCTGTGATGCAACCTGGATTGACCATATCTAGACCCACAGCTGGATGAGACATAAGGGTGGACACTCTTGGGGCTGAGAGGTTTGGTGAGGTTGGGTGAGCAAATGCAGACCCTTTAAAGTAATACTGCGTGCTACCCATCCCATGGGTCCCAAATCTCCAGGTTCAAGGGCCTCTTCCTACATCGAAAACATGCATGAGAAAGCCAGAAGAAGGTACACCGTGTGATGGGGAAAGGTTTCTAAAACGCACCTCATTGCTCATCTCCTTGTGCTCGGGTTCGCCATTCCAGCCACTTTACTAGCAATCTCCCTATTTGGAGCATCAGCACCTTTAACCTCCTGTTCCGTACAGGTTGCAATTTGTCATGAGGATGAACGGGAAGACGGGGAACCAAAGAGAGACTAGCTCTTGGTGTTGGGACAGGCACAGGTCACTCTATTTTCCCATCAGGAAGAAGAATTAACCACAGGCTCAGCCTGCCCCCCTGAACCAGAACAGGGTCTGAAGCCATCCCGCGCTTTTGCGGCCAGCTCCCAAAAAAGCGAGTTGTAAAATGGAGCTTCAGGGCACTGCAATTCACAAACCTGCAGAGTTATAAATGATAACTCTCGTCCACAAATATATTGAGGGAAGGCAAAGAGGAGGATTTGAAGTCAAGGCAGAATTGCAGGAAGCAGATTTCAGGAGGTAGATTCGAATCGCCTTTAAAGCACACGAAAAGCGGCAAAACGTTGACAATGATGCCCTTGGCCAAAAAGGGCGTATGCGTTTTTTCCTGAATATATTCAGGAAAAAACGCATACGCCCTTTTTGGCCAACCAAGCAACCTGGAAAGGCAAATCAGCGCTACAAAGAAGTCTCGCTTCCCATCGGTCAAAAGGGCCATGCTGAAAAAAGTGTCAAAACCAGAAATGCAGAACACGCCATGGAGAAATGGGAGCCTTGCTACACTGATGGGCGGGATGTAAATTGCCAACAGCCACTCTGGAGAAGTGTACGGTGTGTCCTGAAACTTTCAAAAAAACACAGCTTAGAGAGCATAGGGAACTTCCACGCATGGGGGTATAAAGTGGGAAAATTGAAAATCAGCAAGACACAAGCACCCCAAAGTTTAGGGCTGTTCTGTTGACAAGGACCTCCACTTCATTCCACCTTAAATATCCCAGGAAAGCGAAAAATGGATAAAAAATTTGTGGTCCTTATGTACAATGGAATATCACTCAGCCATGAAATCAATGTCATAAGGCTAGTAGCAGCATGATGAGTGGATTTAGGTACGACGATTCTAAGTGAAATAAGTCACACAGAAAAGGACACTTCTCATAAGGTGTCACTTATAGAGGGAATGTAAAAACCGTTACACTTGAACTGAATTACAAAACAGAACAGAGTCACACATGCAGAAAACACACTATGGCTGCTTAACGGGAAAGGTGAGGTGGGGTGATACATAAAACAAGAGTTTCAAATTAGCTCAGATACCGTTCCATAAACCCAATATGGAATAGACAAGACCTACTCCTTGCTCAGAGAACTGGACTCAACACGCCCGATTCACCGCACAAGAATATATCTGACTAGTAATAATCTTAAAACCTATGTATTGATATCTCTCTGTTAGTGTGTCAAGTGGGTGTAAAGCGGCATAAACACAGCCGTGAAAAGCAGCTAAACCCCATTCTAAAAATAAATTACTTTTAAAAACCCATGAAACAAAGACAGTGAAAGAGAGAGAAATTCTTACACAATTCGTTCAGGGGCTGTGATGCAACCTGGATTGACCATATCTAGACCCACAGCTGGATGAGACATAAGGGTGGACACTCTTGGGGCTGAGAGGTTTGGTGAGGTTGGGTGAGCAAATGCAGACCCTTTAAAGTAATACTGCGTGCTACCCATCCCATGGGTCCCAAATCTCCAGGTTCAAGGGCCTCTTCCTACATCGAAAACATGCATGAGAAAGCCAGAAGATGGTACACCGTGTGATGGGGAAAGGTTTCTAAAACGCACCTCATTGCTCATCTCCTTGTGCTCGGGTTCGCCATTCCAGCCACTTTACTAGCAATCTCCCTATTTGGAGCATCAGCACCTTTAACCTCCTGTTCCGTACAGGTTGCAATTTGTCATGAGGATGAACGGGAAGACGGGGAACCAAAGAGAGACTAGCTCTTGGTGTTGGGACAGGCACAGGTCACTCTATTTTCCCATCAGGAAGAAGAATTAACCACAGGCTCAGCCTGCCCCCCTGAACCAGAACAGGGTCTGAAGCCATCCCGCGCTTTTGCGGCCAGCTCCCAAAAAAGCGAGTTGTAAAATGGAGCTTCAGGGCACTGCAATTCACAAACCTGCAGAGTTATAAATGATAACTCTCGTCCACAAATATATTGAGGGAAGGCAAAGAGGAGGATTTGAAGTCAAGGCAGAATTGCAGGAAGCAGATTTCAGGAGGTAGATTCGAATCGCCTTTAAAGCACACGAAAAGCGGCAAAACGTTGACAATGATGCCCTTGGCCAAAAAGGGCGTATGCGTTTTTTCCTGAATATATTCAGGAAAAAACGCATACGCCCTTTTTGGCCAACCAAGCAACCTGGAAAGGCAAATCAGCGCTACAAAGAAGTCTCGCTTCCCATCGGTCAAAAGGGCCATGCTGAAAAAAGTGTCAAAACCAGAAATGCAGAACACGCCATGGAGAAATGGGAGCCTTGCTACACTGATGGGCGGGATGTAAATTGCCAACAGCCACTCTGGAGAAGTGTACGGTGTGTCCTGAAACTTTCAAAAAAACACAGCTTAGAGAGCATAGGGAACTTCCACGCATGGGGGTATAAAGTGGGAAAATTGAAAATCAGCAAGACACAAGCACCCCAAAGTTTAGGGCTGCTCTGTTGACAAGGACCTCCACTTCATTCCACCTTAAATATCCCAGGAAAGCGAAAAATGGATAAAAAATTTGTGGTCCTTATGTACAATGGAATATCACTCAGCCATGAAATCAATGTCATAAGGCTAGTAGCAGCATGATGAGTGGATTTAGGTACGACGATTCTAAGTGAAATAAGTCACACAGAAAAGGACACTTCTCATAAGGTGTCACTTATAGAGGGAATGTAAAAACCGTTACACTTGAACTGAATTACAAAACAGAACAGAGTCACACATGCAGAAAACACACTATGGCTGCTTAACGGGAAAGGTGAGGTGGGGTGATACATAAAACAAGAGTTTCAAATTAGCTCAGATACCGTTCCATAAACCCAATATGGAATAGACAAGACCTACTCCTTGCTCAGAGAACTGGACTCAACACGCCCGATTCACCGCACAAGAATATATCTGACTAGTAATAATCTTAAAACCTATGTATTGATATCTCTCTGTTAGTGTGTCAAGTGGGTGTAAAGCGGCATAAACACAGCCGTGAAAAGCAGCTAAACCCCATTCTAAAAATAAATTACTTTTAAAAACCCATGAAACAAAGACAGTGAAAGAGAGAGAAATTCTTACACAATTCGTTCAGGGGCTGTGATGCAACCTGGATTGACCATATCTAGACCCACAGCTGGATGAGACATAAGGGTGGACACTCTTGGGGCTGAGAGGTTTGGTGAGGTTGGGTGAGCAAATGCAGACCCTTTAAAGTAATACTGCGTGCTACCCATCCCATGGGTCCCAAATCTCCAGGTTCAAGGGCCTCTTCCTACATCGAAAACATGCAAGAGAAAGCCAGAAGAAGGTACACCGTGTGATGGGGAAAGGTTTCTAAAACGCACCTCATTGCTCATCTCCTTGTGCTCGGGTTCGCCATTCCAGCCACTTTACTAGCAATCTCCCTATTTGGAGCATCAGCACCTTTAACCTCCTGTTCCGTACAGGTTGCAATTTGTCATGAGGATGAACGGGAAGACGGGGAACCAAAGAGAGACTAGCTCTTGGTGTTGGGACAGGCACAGGTCACTCTATTTTCCCATCAGGAAGAAGAATTAACCACAGGCTCAGCCTGCCCCCCTGAACCAGAACAAGGTCTGAAGCCATCCCGCGCTTTTGCGGCCAGCTCCCAAAAAAGCGAGTTGTAAAATGGAGCTTCAGGGCACTGCAATTCACAAACCTGCAGAGTTATAAATGATAACTCTCGTCCACAAATATATTGAGGGAAGGCAAAGAGGAGGATTTGAAGTCAAGGCAGAATTGCAGGAAGCAGATTTCAGGAGGTAGATTCGAATCGCCTTTAAAGCACACGAAAAGCGGCAAAACGTTGACAATGATGCCCTTGGCCAAAAAGGGCGTATGCGTTTTTTCCTGAATATATTCAGGAAAAAACGCATACGCCCTTTTTGGCCAACCAAGCAACCTGGAAAGGCAAATCAGCGCTACAAAGAAGTCTCGCTTCCCATCGGTCAAAAGGGCCATGCTGAAAAAAGTGTCAAAACCAGAAATGCAGAACACGCCATGGAGAAATGGGAGCCTTGCTACACTGATGGGCGGGATGTAAATTGCCAACAGCCACTCTGGAGAAGTGTACGGTGTGTCCTGAAACTTTCAAAAAAACACAGCTTAGAGAGCATAGGGAACTTCCACGCATGGGGGTATAAAGTGGGAAAATTGAAAATCAGCAAGACACAAGCACCCCAAAGTTTAGGGCTGCTCTGTTGACAAGGACCTCCACTTCATTCCACCTTAAATATCCCAGGAAAGCGAAAAATGGATAAAAAATTTGTGGTCCTTATGTACAATGGAATATCACTCAGCCATGAAATCAATGTCATAAGGCTAGTAGCAGCATGATGAGTGGATTTAGGTACGACGATTCTAAGTGAAATAAGTCACACAGAAAAGGACACTTCTCATAAGGTGTCACTTATAGAGGGAATGTAAAAACCGTTACACTTGAACTGAATTACAAAACAGAACAGAGTCACACATGCAGAAAACACACTATGGCTGCTTAACGGGAAAGGTGAGGTGGGGTGATACATAAAACAAGAGTTTCAAATTAGCTCAGATACCGTTCCATAAACCCAATATGGAATAGACAAGACCTACTCCTTGCTCAGAGAACTGGACTCAACACGCCCGATTCACCGCACAAGAATATATCTGACTAGTAATAATCTTAAAACCTATGTATTGATATCTCTCTGTTAGTGTGTCAAGTGGGTGTAAAGCGGCATAAACACAGCCGTGAAAAGCAGCTAAACCCCATTCTAAAAATAAATTACTTTTAAAAACCCATGAAACAAAGACAGTGAAAGAGAGAGAAATTCTTACACAATTCGTTCAGGGGCTGTGATGCAACCTGGATTGACCATATCTAGACCCACAGCTGGATGAGACATAAGGGTGGACACTCTTGGGGCTGAGAGGTTTGGTGAGGTTGGGTGAGCAAATGCAGACCCTTTAAAGTAATACTGCGTGCTACCCATCCCATGGGTCCCAAATCTCCAGGTTCAAGGGCCTCTTCCTACATCGAAAACATGCATGAGAAAGCCAGAAGATGGTACACCGTGTGATGGGGAAAGGTTTCTAAAACGCACCTCATTGCTCATCTCCTTGTGCTCGGGTTCGCCATTCCAGCCACTTTACTAGCAATCTCCCTATTTGGAGCATCAGCACCTTTAACCTCCTGTTCCGTACAGGTTGCAATTTGTCATGAGGATGAACGGGAAGACGGGGAACCAAAGAGAGACTAGCTCTTGGTGTTGGGACAGGCACAGGTCACTCTATTTTCCCATCAGGAAGAAGAATTAACCACAGGCTCAGCCTGCCCCCCTGAACCAGAACAGGGTCTGAAGCCATCCCGCGCTTTTGCGGCCAGCTCCCAAAAAAGCGAGTTGTAAAATGGAGCTTCAGGGCACTGCAATTCACAAACCTGCAGAGTTATAAATGATAACTCTCGTCCACAAATATATTGAGGGAAGGCAAAGAGGAGGATTTGAAGTCAAGGCAGAATTGCAGGAAGCAGATTTCAGGAGGTAGATTCGAATCGCCTTTAAAGCACACGAAAAGCGGCAAAACGTTGACAATGATGCCCTTGGCCAAAAAGGGCGTATGCGTTTTTTCCTGAATATATTCAGGAAAAAACGCATACGCCCTTTTTGGCCAACCAAGCAACCTGGAAAGGCAAATCAGCGCTACAAAGAAGTCTCGCTTCCCATCGGTCAAAAGGGCCATGCTGAAAAAAGTGTCAAAACCAGAAATGCAGAACACGCCATGGAGAAATGGGAGCCTTGCTACACTGATGGGCGGGATGTAAATTGCCAACAGCCACTCTGGAGAAGTGTACGGTGTGTCCTGAAACTTTCAAAAAAACACAGCTTAGAGAGCATAGGGAACTTCCACGCATGGGGGTATAAAGTGGGAAAATTGAAAATCAGCAAGACACAAGCACCCCAAAGTTTAGGGCTGCTCTGTTGACAAGGACCTCCACTTCATTCCACCTTAAATATCCCAGGAAAGCGAAAAATGGATAAAAAATTTGTGGTCCTTATGTACAATGGAATATCACTCAGCCATGAAATCAATGTCATAAGGCTAGTAGCAGCATGATGAGTGGATTTAGGTACGACGATTCTAAGTGAAATAAGTCACACAGAAAAGGACACTTCTCATAAGGTGTCACTTATAGAGGGAATGTAAAAACCGTTACACTTGAACTGAATTACAAAACAGAACAGAGTCACACATGCAGAAAACACACTATGGCTGCTTAACGGGAAAGGTGAGGTGGGGTGATACATAAAACAAGAGTTTCAAATTAGCTCAGATACCGTTCCATAAACCCAATATGGAATAGACAAGACCTACTCCTTGCTCAGAGAACTGGACTCAACACGCCCGATTCACCGCACAAGAATATATCTGACTAGTAATAATCTTAAAACCTATGTATTGATATCTCTCTGTTAGTGTGTCAAGTGGGTGTAAAGCGGCATAAACACAGCCGTGAAAAGCAGCTAAACCCCATTCTAAAAATAAATTACTTTTAAAAACCCATGAAACAAAGACAGTGAAAGAGAGAGAAATTCTTACACAATTCGTTCAGGGGCTGTGATGCAACCTGGATTGACCATATCTAGACCCACAGCTGGATGAGACATAAGGGTGGACACTCTTGGGGCTGAGAGGTTTGGTGAGGTTGGGTGAGCAAATGCAGACCCTTTAAAGTAATACTGCGTGCTACCCATCCCATGGGTCCCAAATCTCCAGGTTCAAGGGCCTCTTCCTACATCGAAAACATGCATGAGAAAGCCAGAAGATGGTACACCGTGTGATGGGGAAAGGTTTCTAAAACGCACCTCATTGCTCATCTCCTTGTGCTCGGGTTCGCCATTCCAGCCACTTTACTAGCAATCTCCCTATTTGGAGCATCAGCACCTTTAACCTCCTGTTCCGTACAGGTTGCAATTTGTCATGAGGATGAACGGGAAGACGGGGAACCAAAGAGAGACTAGCTCTTGGTGTTGGGACAGGCACAGGTCACTCTATTTTCCCATCAGGAAGAAGAATTAACCACAGGCTCAGCCTGCCCCCCTGAACCAGAACAGGGTCTGAAGCCATCCCGCGCTTTTGCGGCCAGCTCCCAAAAAAGCGAGTTGTAAAATGGAGCTTCAGGGCACTGCAATTCACAAACCTGCAGAGTTATAAATGATAACTCTCGTCCACAAATATATTGAGGGAAGGCAAAGAGGAGGATTTGAAGTCAAGGCAGAATTGCAGGAAGCAGATTTCAGGAGGTAGATTCGAATCGCCTTTAAAGCACACGAAAAGCGGCAAAACGTTGACAATGATGCCCTTGGCCAAAAAGGGCGTATGCGTTTTTTCCTGAATATATTCAGGAAAAAACGCATACGCCCTTTTTGGCCAACCAAGCAACCTGGAAAGGCAAATCAGCGCTACAAAGAAGTCTCGCTTCCCATCGGTCAAAAGGGCCATGCTGAAAAAAGTGTCAAAACCAGAAATGCAGAACACGCCATGGAGAAATGGGAGCCTTGCTACACTGATGGGCGGGATGTAAATTGCCAACAGCCACTCTGGAGAAGTGTACGGTGTGTCCTGAAACTTTCAAAAAAACACAGCTTAGAGAGCATAGGGAACTTCCACGCATGGGGGTATAAAGTGGGAAAATTGAAAATCAGCAAGACACAAGCACCCCAAAGTTTAGGGCTGCTCTGTTGACAAGGACCTCCACTTCATTCCACCTTAAATATCCCAGGAAAGCGAAAAATGGATAAAAAATTTGTGGTCCTTATGTACAATGGAATATCACTCAGCCATGAAATCAATGTCATAAGGCTAGTAGCAGCATGATGAGTGGATTTAGGTACGACGATTCTAAGTGAAATAAGTCACACAGAAAAGGACACTTCTCATAAGGTGTCACTTATAGAGGGAATGTAAAAACCGTTACACTTGAACTGAATTACAAAACAGAACAGAGTCACACATGCAGAAAACACACTATGGCTGCTTAACGGGAAAGGTGAGGTGGGGTGATACATAAAACAAGAGTTTCAAATTAGCTCAGATACCGTTCCATAAACCCAATATGGAATAGACAAGACCTACTCCTTGCTCAGAGAACTGGACTCAACACGCCCGATTCACCGCACAAGAATATATCTGACTAGTAATAATCTTAAAACCTATGTATTGATATCTCTCTGTTAGTGTGTCAAGTGGGTGTAAAGCGGCATAAACACAGCCGTGAAAAGCAGCTAAACCCCATTCTAAAAATAAATTACTTTTAAAAACCCATGAAACAAAGACAGTGAAAGAGAGAGAAATTCTTACACAATTCGTTCAGGGGCTGTGATGCAACCTGGATTGACCATATCTAGACCCACAGCTGGATGAGACATAAGGGTGGACACTCTTGGGGCTGAGAGGTTTGGTGAGGTTGGGTGAGCAAATGCAGACCCTTTAAAGTAATACTGCGTGCTACCCATCCCATGGGTCCCAAATCTCCAGGTTCAAGGGCCTCTTCCTACATCGAAAACATGCATGAGAAAGCCAGAAGATGGTACACCGTGTGATGGGGAAAGGTTTCTAAAACGCACCTCATTGCTCATCTCCTTGTGCTCGGGTTCGCCATTCCAGCCACTTTACTAGCAATCTCCCTATTTGGAGCATCAGCACCTTTAACCTCCTGTTCCGTACAGGTTGCAATTTGTCATGAGGATGAACGGGAAGACGGGGAACCAAAGAGAGACTAGCTCTTGGTGTTGGGACAGGCACAGGTCACTCTACTTTCCCATCAGGAAGAAGAATTAACCACAGGCTCAGCCTGCCCCCCTGAACCAGAACAGGGTCTGAAGCCATCCCGCGCTTTTGCGGCCAGCTCCCAAAAAAGCGAGTTGTAAAATGGAGCTTCAGGGCACTGCAATTCACAAACCTGCAGAGTTATAAATGATAACTCTCGTCCACAAATATATTGAGGGAAGGCAAAGAGGAGGATTTGAAGTCAAGGCAGAATTGCAGGAAGCAGATTTCAGGAGGTAGATTCGAATCGCCTTTAAAGCACATGAAAAGCGGCAAAACGTTGACAATGATGCCCTTGGCCAAAAAGGGCGTATGCGTTTTTTCCTGAATATATTCAGGAAAAAACGCATACGCCCTTTTTGGCCAACCAAGCAACCTGGAAAGGCAAATCAGCGCTACAAAGAAGTCTCGCTTCCCATCGGTCAAAAGGGCCATGCTGAAAAAAGTGTCAAAACCAGAAATGCAGAACACGCCATGGAGAAATGGGAGCCTTGCTACACTGATGGGCGGGATGTAAATTGCCAACAGCCACTCTGGAGAAGTGTACGGTGTGTCCTGAAACTTTCAAAAAAACACAGCTTAGAGAGCATAGGGAACTTCCACGCATGGGGGTATAAAGTGGGAAAATTGAAAATCAGCAAGACACAAGCACCCCAAAGTTTAGGGCTGCTCTGTTGACAAGGACCTCCACTTCATTCCACCTTAAATATCCCAGGAAAGCGAAAAATGGATAAAAAATTTGTGGTCCTTATGTACAATGGAATATCACTCAGCCATGAAATCAATGTCATAAGGCTAGTAGCAGCATGATGAGTGGATTTAGGTACGACGATTCTAAGTGAAATAAGTCACACAGAAAAGGACACTTCTCATAAGGTGTCACTTATAGAGGGAATGTAAAAACCGTTACACTTGAACTGAATTACAAAACAGAACAGAGTCACACATGCAGAAAACACACTATGGCTGCTTAACGGGAAAGGTGAGGTGGGGTGATACATAAAACAAGAGTTTCAAATTAGCTCAGATACCGTTCCATAAACCCAATATGGAATAGACAAGACCTACTCCTTGCTCAGAGAACTGGACTCAACACGCCCGATTCACCGCACAAGAATATATCTGACTAGTAATAATCTTAAAACCTATGTATTGATATCTCTCTGTTAGTGTGTCAAGTGGGTGTAAAGCGGCATAAACACAGCCGTGAAAAGCAGCTAAACCCCATTCTAAAAATAAATTACTTTTAAAAACCCATGAAACAAAGACAGTGAAAGAGAGAGAAATTCTTACACAATTCGTTCAGGGGCTGTGATGCAACCTGGATTGACCATATCTAGACCCACAGCTGGATGAGACATAAGGGTGGACACTCTTGGGGCTGAGAGGTTTGGTGAGGTTGGGTGAGCAAATGCAGACCCTTTAAAGTAATACTGCGTGCTACCCATCCCATGGGTCCCAAATCTCCAGGTTCAAGGGCCTCTTCCTACATCGAAAACATGCATGAGAAAGCCAGAAGATGGTACACCGTGTGATGGGGAAAGGTTTCTAAAACGCACCTCATTGCTCATCTCCTTGTGCTCGGGTTCGCCATTCCAGCCACTTTACTAGCAATCTCCCTATTTGGAGCATCAGCACCTTTAACCTCCTGTTCCGTACAGGTTGCAATTTGTCATGAGGATGAACGGGAAGACGGGGAACCAAAGAGAGACTAGCTCTTGGTGTTGGGACAGGCACAGGTCACTCTATTTTCCCATCAGGAAGAAGAATTAACCACAGGCTCAGCCTGCCCCCCTGAACCAGAACAGGGTCTGAAGCCATCCCGCGCTTTTGCCGCCAGCTCCCAAAAAAGCGAGTTGTAAAATGGAGCTTCAGGGCACTGCAATTCACAAACCTGCAGAGTTATAAATGATAACTCTCGTCCACAAATATATTGAGGGAAGGCAAAGAGGAGGATTTGAAGTCAAGGCAGAATTGCAGGAAGCAGATTTCAGGAGGTAGATTCGAATCGCCTTTAAAGCACATGAAAAGCGGCAAAACGTTGACAATGATGCCCTTGGCCAAAAAGGGCGTATGCGTTTTTTCCTGAATATATTCAGGAAAAAACGCATACGCCCTTTTTGGCCAACCAAGCAACCTGGAAAGGCAAATCAGCGCTACAAAGAAGTCTCGCTTCCCATCGGTCAAAAGGGCCATGCTGAAAAAAGTGTCAAAACCAGAAATGCAGAACACGCCATGGAGAAATGGGAGCCTTGCTACACTGATGGGCGGGATGTAAATTGCCAACAGCCACTCTGGAGAAGTGTACGGTGTGTCCTGAAACTTTCAAAAAAACACAGCTTAGAGAGCATAGGGAACTTCCACGCATGGGGGTATAAAGTGGGAAAATTGAAAATCAGCAAGACACAAGCACCCCAAAGTTTAGGGCTGCTCTGTTGACAAGGACCTCCACTTCATTCCACCTTAAATATCCCAGGAAAGCGAAAAATGGATAAAAAATTTGTGGTCCTTA
Organism: Balaenoptera physalus; assembly: GCF_965194825.1. Classification (NCBI taxonomy): domain Eukaryota; kingdom Metazoa; phylum Chordata; class Mammalia; order Artiodactyla; family Balaenopteridae; genus Balaenoptera; species Balaenoptera physalus. Next base: position 33,343 of record NW_028125085.1, read on the forward strand.
TGTACAATGGAATATCACTCAGCCATGAAATCAATGTCATAAGGCTAGTAGCAGCATGATGAGTGGATTTAGGTACGACGATTCTAAGTGAAATAAGTCACACAGAAAAGGACACTTCTCATAAGGTGTCACTTATAGAGGGAATGTAAAAACCGTTACACTTGAACTGAATTACAAAACAGAACAGAGTCACACATGCAGAAAACACACTATGGCTGCTTAACGGGAAAGGTGAGGTGGGGTGATACATAAAACAAGAGTTTCAAATTAGCTCAGATACCGTTCCATAAACCCAATATGGAATAGACAAGACCTACTCCTTGCTCAGAGAACTGGACTCAACACGCCCGATTCACCGCACAAGAATATATCTGACTAGTAATAATCTTAAAACCTATGTATTGATATCTCTCTGTTAGTGTGTCAAGTGGGTGTAAAGCGGCATAAACACAGCCGTGAAAAGCAGCTAAACCCCATTCTAAAAATAAATTACTTTTAAAAACCCATGAAACAAAGACAGTGAAAGAGAGAGAAATTCTTACACAATTCGTTCAGGGGCTGTGATGCAACCTGGATTGACCATATCTAGACCCACAGCTGGATGAGACATAAGGGTGGACACTCTTGGGGCTGAGAGGTTTGGTGAGGTTGGGTGAGCAAATGCAGACCCTTTAAAGTAATACTGCGTGCTACCCATCCCATGGGTCCCAAATCTCCAGGTTCAAGGGCCTCTTCCTACATCGAAAACATGCATGAGAAAGCCAGAAGATGGTACACCGTGTGATGGGGAAAGGTTTCTAAAACGCACCTCATTGCTCATCTCCTTGTGCTCGGGTTCGCCATTCCAGCCACTTTACTAGCAATCTCCCTATTTGGAGCATCAGCACCTTTAACCTCCTGTTCCGTACAGGTTGCAATTTGTCATGAGGATGAACGGGAAGACGGGGAACCAAAGAGAGACTAGCTCTTGGTGTTGGGACAGGCACAGGTCACTCTATTTTCCCATCAGGAAGAAGAATTAACCACAGGCTCAGCCTGCCCCCCTGAACCAGAACAGGGTCTGAAGCCATCCCGCCCTTTTGCGGCCAGCTCCCAAAAAAGCGAGTTGTAAAATGGAGCTTCAGGGCACTGCAATTCACAAACCTGCAGAGTTATAAATGATAACTCTCGTCCACAAATATATTGAGGGAAGGCAAAGAGGAGGATTTGAAGTCAAGGCAGAATTGCAGGAAGCAGATTTCAGGAGGTAGATTCGAATCGCCTTTAAAGCACACGAAAAGCGGCAAAACGTTGACAATGATGCCCTTGGCCAAAAAGGGCGTATGCGTTTTTTCCTGAATATATTCAGGAAAAAACGCATACGCCCTTTTTGGCCAACCAAGCAACCTGGAAAGGCAAATCAGCGCTACAAAGAAGTCTCGCTTCCCATCGGTCAAAAGGGCCATGCTGAAAAAAGTGTCAAAACCAGAAATGCAGAACACGCCATGGAGAAATGGGAGCCTTGCTACACTGATGGGCGGGATGTAAATTGCCAACAGCCACTCTGGAGAAGTGTACGGTGTGTCCTGAAACTTTCAAAAAAACACAGCTTAGAGAGCATAGGGAACTTCCACGCATGGGGGTATAAAGTGGGAAAATTGAAAATCAGCAAGACACAAGCACCCCAAAGTTTAGGGCTGCTCTGTTGACAAGGACCTCCACTTCATTCCACCTTAAATATCCCAGGAAAGCGAAAAATGGATAAAAAATTTGTGGTCCTTATGTACAATGGAATATCACTCAGCCATGAAATCAATGTCATAAGGCTAGTAGCAGCATGATGAGTGGATTTAGGTACGACGATTCTAAGTGAAATAAGTCACACAGAAAAGGACACTTCTCATAAGGTGTCACTTATAGAGGGAATGTAAAAACCGTTACACTTGAACTGAATTACAAAACAGAACAGAGTCACACATGCAGAAAACACACTATGGCTGCTTAACGGGAAAGGTGAGGTGGGGTGATACATAAAACAAGAGTTTCAAATTAGCTCAGATACCGTTCCATAAACCCAATATGGAATAGACAAGACCTACTCCTTGCTCAGAGAACTGGACTCAACACGCCCGATTCACCGCACAAGAATATATCTGACTAGTAATAATCTTAAAACCTATGTATTGATATCTCTCTGTTAGTGTGTCAAGTGGGTGTAAAGCGGCATAAACACAGCCGTGAAAAGCAGCTAAACCCCATTCTAAAAATAAATTACTTTTAAAAACCCATGAAACAAAGACAGTGAAAGAGAGAGAAATTCTTACACAATTCGTTCAGGGGCTGTGATGCAACCTGGATTGACCATATCTAGACCCACAGCTGGATGAGACATAAGGGTGGACACTCTTGGGGCTGAGAGGTTTGGTGAGGTTGGGTGAGCAAATGCAGACCCTTTAAAGTAATACTGCGTGCTACCCATCCCATGGGTCCCAAATCTCCAGGTTCAAGGGCCTCTTCCTACATCGAAAACATGCATGAGAAAGCCAGAAGAAGGTACACCGTGTGATGGGGAAAGGTTTCTAAAACGCACCTCATTGCTCATCTCCTTGTGCTCGGGTTCGCCATTCCAGCCACTTTACTAGCAATCTCCCTATTTGGAGCATCAGCACCTTTAACCTCCTGTTCCGTACAGGTTGCAATTTGTCATGAGGATGAACGGGAAGACGGGGAACCAAAGAGAGACTAGCTCTTGGTGTTGGGACAGGCACAGGTCACTCTACTTTCCCATCAGGAAGAAGAATTAACCACAGGCTCAGCCTGCCCCCCTGAACCAGAACAGGGTCTGAAGCCATCCCGCGCTTTTGCGGCCAGCTCCCAAAAAAGCGAGTTGTAAAATGGAGCTTCAGGGCACTGCAATTCACAAACCTGCAGAGTTATAAATGATAACTCTCGTCCACAAATATATTGAGGGAAGGCAAAGAGGAGGATTTGAAGTCAAGGCAGAATTGCAGGAAGCAGATTTCAGGAGGTAGATTCGAATCGCCTTTAAAGCACATGAAAAGCGGCAAAACGTTGACAATGATGCCCTTGGCCAAAAAGGGCGTATGCGTTTTTTCCTGAATATATTCAGGAAAAAACGCATACGCCCTTTTTGGCCAACCAAGCAACCTGGAAAGGCAAATCAGCGCTACAAAGAAGTCTCGCTTCCCATCGGTCAAAAGGGCCATGCTGAAAAAAGTGTCAAAACCAGAAATGCAGAACACGCCATGGAGAAATGGGAGCCTTGCTACACTGATGGGCGGGATGTAAATTGCCAACAGCCACTCTGGAGAAGTGTACGGTGTGTCCTGAAACTTTCAAAAAAACACAGCTTAGAGAGCATAGGGAACTTCCACGCATGGGGGTATAAAGTGGGAAAATTGAAAATCAGCAAGACACAAGCACCCCAAAGTTTAGGGCTGCTCTGTTGACAAGGACCTCCACTTCATTCCACCTTAAATATCCCAGGAAAGCGAAAAATGGATAAAAAATTTGTGGTCCTTATGTACAATGGAATATCACTCAGCCATGAAATCAATGTCATAAGGCTAGTAGCAGCATGATGAGTGGATTTAGGTACGACGATTCTAAGTGAAATAAGTCACACAGAAAAGGACACTTCTCATAAGGTGTCACTTATAGAGGGAATGTAAAAACCGTTACACTTGAACTGAATTACAAAACAGAACAGAGTCACACATGCAGAAAACACACTATGGCTGCTTAACGGGAAAGGTGAGGTGGGGTGATACATAAAACAAGAGTTTCAAATTAGCTCAGATACCGTTCCATAAACCCAATATGGAATAGACAAGACCTACTCCTTGCTCAGAGAACTGGACTCAACACGCCCGATTCACCGCACAAGAATATATCTGACTAGTAATAATCTTAAAACCTATGTATTGATATCTCTCTGTTAGTGTGTCAAGTGGGTGTAAAGCGGCATAAACACAGCCGTGAAAAGCAGCTAAACCCCATTCTAAAAATAAATTACTTTTAAAAACCCATGAAACAAAGACAGTGAAAGAGAGAGAAATTCTTACACAATTCGTTCAGGGGCTGTGATGCAACCTGGATTGACCATATCTAGACCCACAGCTGGATGAGACATAAGGGTGGACACTCTTGGGGCTGAGAGGTTTGGTGAGGTTGGGTGAGCAAATGCAGACCCTTTAAAGTAATACTGCGTGCTACCCATCCCATGGGTCCCAAATCTCCAGGTTCAAGGGCCTCTTCCTACATCGAAAACATGCATGAGAAAGCCAGAAGATGGTACACCGTGTGATGGGGAAAGGTTTCTAAAACGCACCTCATTGCTCATCTCCTTGTGCTCGGGTTCGCCATTCCAGCCACTTTACTAGCAATCTCCCTATTTGGAGCATCAGCACCTTTAACCTCCTGTTCCGTACAGGTTGCAATTTGTCATGAGGATGAACGGGAAGACGGGGAACCAAAGAGAGACTAGCTCTTGGTGTTGGGACAGGCACAGGTCACTCTATTTTCCCATCAGGAAGAAGAATTAACCACAGGCTCAGCCTGCCCCCCTGAACCAGAACAGGGTCTGAAGCCATCCCGCCCTTTTGCGGCCAGCTCCCAAAAAAGCGAGTTGTAAAATGGAGCTTCAGGGCACTGCAATTCACAAACCTGCAGAGTTATAAATGATAACTCTCGTCCACAAATATATTGAGGGAAGGCAAAGAGGAGGATTTGAAGTCAAGGCAGAATTGCAGGAAGCAGATTTCAGGAGGTAGATTCGAATCGCCTTTAAAGCACACGAAAAGCGGCAAAACGTTGACAATGATGCCCTTGGCCAAAAAGGGCGTATGCGTTTTTTCCTGAATATATTCAGGAAAAAACGCATACGCCCTTTTTGGCCAACCAAGCAACCTGGAAAGGCAAATCAGCGCTACAAAGAAGTCTCGCTTCCCATCGGTCAAAAGGGCCATGCTGAAAAAAGTGTCAAAACCAGAAATGCAGAACACGCCATGGAGAAATGGGAGCCTTGCTACACTGATGGGCGGGATGTAAATTGCCAACAGCCACTCTGGAGAAGTGTACGGTGTGTCCTGAAACTTTCAAAAAAACACAGCTTAGAGAGCATAGGGAACTTCCACGCATGGGGGTATAAAGTGGGAAAATTGAAAATCAGCAAGACACAAGCACCCCAAAGTTTAGGGCTGCTCTGTTGACAAGGACCTCCACTTCATTCCACCTTAAATATCCCAGGAAAGCGAAAAATGGATAAAAAATTTGTGGTCCTTATGTACAATGGAATATCACTCAGCCATGAAATCAATGTCATAAGGCTAGTAGCAGCATGATGAGTGGATTTAGGTACGACGATTCTAAGTGAAATAAGTCACACAGAAAAGGACACTTCTCATAAGGTGTCACTTATAGAGGGAATGTAAAAACCGTTACACTTGAACTGAATTACAAAACAGAACAGAGTCACACATGCAGAAAACACACTATGGCTGCTTAACGGGAAAGGTGAGGTGGGGTGATACATAAAACAAGAGTTTCAAATTAGCTCAGATACCGTTCCATAAACCCAATATGGAATAGACAAGACCTACTCCTTGCTCAGAGAACTGGACTCAACACGCCCGATTCACCGCACAAGAATATATCTGACTAGTAATAATCTTAAAACCTATGTATTGATATCTCTCTGTTAGTGTGTCAAGTGGGTGTAAAGCGGCATAAACACAGCCGTGAAAAGCAGCTAAACCCCATTCTAAAAATAAATTACTTTTAAAAACCCATGAAACAAAGACAGTGAAAGAGAGAGAAATTCTTACACAATTCGTTCAGGGGCTGTGATGCAACCTGGATTGACCATATCTAGACCCACAGCTGGATGAGACATAAGGGTGGACACTCTTGGGGCTGAGAGGTTTGGTGAGGTTGGGTGAGCAAATGCAGACCCTTTAAAGTAATACTGCGTGCTACCCATCCCATGGGTCCCAAATCTCCAGGTTCAAGGGCCTCTTCCTACATCGAAAACATGCATGAGAAAGCCAGAAGAAGGTACACCGTGTGATGGGGAAAGGTTTCTAAAACGCACCTCATTGCTCATCTCCTTGTGCTCGGGTTCGCCATTCCAGCCACTTTACTAGCAATCTCCCTATTTGGAGCATCAGCACCTTTAACCTCCTGTTCCGTACAGGTTGCAATTTGTCATGAGGATGAACGGGAAGACGGGGAACCAAAGAGAGACTAGCTCTTGGTGTTGGGACAGGCACAGGTCACTCTACTTTCCCATCAGGAAGAAGAATTAACCACAGGCTCAGCCTGCCCCCCTGAACCAGAACAGGGTCTGAAGCCATCCCGCGCTTTTGCGGCCAGCTCCCAAAAAAGCGAGTTGTAAAATGGAGCTTCAGGGCACTGCAATTCACAAACCTGCAGAGTTATAAATGATAACTCTCGTCCACAAATATATTGAGGGAAGGCAAAGAGGAGGATTTGAAGTCAAGGCAGAATTGCAGGAAGCAGATTTCAGGAGGTAGATTCGAATCGCCTTTAAAGCACATGAAAAGCGGCAAAACGTTGACAATGATGCCCTTGGCCAAAAAGGGCGTATGCGTTTTTTCCTGAATATATTCAGGAAAAAACGCATACGCCCTTTTTGGCCAACCAAGCAACCTGGAAAGGCAAATCAGCGCTACAAAGAAGTCTCGCTTCCCATCGGTCAAAAGGGCCATGCTGAAAAAAGTGTCAAAACCAGAAATGCAGAACACGCCATGGAGAAATGGGAGCCTTGCTACACTGATGGGCGGGATGTAAATTGCCAACAGCCACTCTGGAGAAGTGTACGGTGTGTCCTGAAACTTTCAAAAAAACACAGCTTAGAGAGCATAGGGAACTTCCACGCATGGGGGTATAAAGTGGGAAAATTGAAAATCAGCAAGACACAAGCACCCCAAAGTTTAGGGCTGCTCTGTTGACAAGGACCTCCACTTCATTCCACCTTAAATATCCCAGGAAAGCGAAAAATGGATAAAAAATTTGTGGTCCTTATGTACAATGGAATATCACTCAGCCATGAAATCAATGTCATAAGGCTAGTAGCAGCATGATGAGTGGATTTAGGTATGACGATTCTAAGTGAAATAAGTCACACAGAAAAGGACACTTCTCATAAGGTGTCACTTATAGAGGGAATGTAAAAACCGTTACACTTGAACTGAATTACAAAACAGAACAGAGTCACACATGCAGAAAACACACTATGGCTGCTTAACGGGAAAGGTGAGGTGGGGTGATACATAAAACAAGAGTTTCAAATTAGCTCAGATACCGTTCCATAAACCCAATATGGAATAGACAAGACCTACTCCTTGCTCAGAGAACTGGACTCAACACGCCCGATTCACCGCACAAGAATATATCTGACTAGTAATAATCTTAAAACCTATGTATTGATATCTCTCTGTTAGTGTGTCAAGTGGGTGTAAAGCGGCATAAACACAGCCGTGAAAAGCAGCTAAACCCCATTCTAAAAATAAATTACTTTTAAAAACCCATGAAACAAAGACAGTGAAAGAGAGAGAAATTCTTACACAATTCGTTCAGGGGCTGTGATGCAACCTGGATTGACCATATCTAGACCCACAGCTGGATGAGACATAAGGGTGGACACTCTTGGGGCTGAGAGGTTTGGTGAGGTTGGGTGAGCAAATGCAGACCCTTTAAAGTAATACTGCGTGCTACCCATCCCATGGGTCCCAAATCTCCAGGTTCAAGGGCCTCTTCCTACATCGAAAACATGCATGAGAAAGCCAGAAGATGGTACACCGTGTGATGGGGAAAGGTTTCTAAAACGCACCTCATTGCTCATCTCCTTGTGCTCGGGTTCGCCATTCCAGCCACTTTACTAGCAATCTCCCTATTTGGAGCATCAGCACCTTTAACCTCCTGTTCCGTACAGGTTGCAATTTGTCATGAGGATGAACGGGAAGACGGGGAACCAAAGAGAGACTAGCTCTTGGTGTTGGGACAGGCACAGGTCACTCTATTTTCCCATCAGGAAGAAGAATTAACCACAGGCTCAGCCTGCCCCCCTGAACCAGAACAGGGTCTGAAGCCATCCCGCGCTTTTGCGGCCAGCTCCCAAAAAAGCGAGTTGTAAAATGGAGCTTCAGGGCACTGCAATTCACAAACCTGCAGAGTTATAAATGATAACTCTCGTCCACAAATATATTGAGGGAAGGCAAAGAGGAGGATTTGAAGTCAAGGCAGAATTGCAGGAAGCAGATTTCAGGAGGTAGATTCGAATCGCCTTTAAAGCACACGAAAAGCGGCAAAACGTTGACAATGATGCCCTTGGCCAAAAAGGGCGTATGCGTTTTTTCCTGAATATATTCAGGAAAAAACGCATACGCCCTTTTTGGCCAACCAAGCAACCTGGAAAGGCAAATCAGCGCTACAAAGAAGTCTCGCTTCCCATCGGTCAAAAGGGCCATGCTGAAAAAAGTGTCAAAACCAGAAATGCAGAACACGCCATGGAGAAATGGGAGCCTTGCTACACTGATGGGCGGGATGTAAATTGCCAACAGCCACTCTGGAGAAGTGTACGGTGTGTCCTGAAACTTTCAAAAAAACACAGCTTAGAGAGCATAGGGAACTTCCACGCATGGGGGTATAAAGTGGGAAAATTGAAAATCAGCAAGACACAAGCACCCCAAAGTTTAGGGCTGCTCTGTTGACAAGGACCTCCACTTCATTCCACCTTAAATATCCCAGGAAAGCGAAAAATGGATAAAAAATTTGTGGTCCTTATGTACAATGGAATATCACTCAGCCATGAAATCAATGTCATAAGGCTAGTAGCAGCATGATGAGTGGATTTAGGTACGACGATTCTAAGTGAAATAAGTCACCCAGAAAAGGACACTTCTCATAAGGTGTCACTTATAGAGGGAATGTAAAAACCGTTACACTTGAACTGAATTACAAAACAGAACAGAGTCACACATGCAGAAAACACACTATGGCTGCTTAACGGGAAAGGTGAGGTGGGGTGATACATAAAACAAGAGTTTCAAATTAGCTCAGATACCGTTCCATAAACCCAATATGGAATAGACAAGACCTACTCCTTGCTCAGAGAACTGGACTCAACACGCCCGATTCACCGCACAAGAATATATCTGACTAGTAATAATCTTAAAACCTATGTATTGATATCTCTCTGTTAGTGTGTCAAGTGGGTGTAAAGCGGCATAAACACAGCCGTGAAAAGCAGCTAAACCCCATTCTAAAAATAAATTACTTTTAAAAACCCATGAAACAAAGACAGTGAAAGAGAGAGAAATTCTTACACAATTCGTTCAGGGGCTGTGATGCAACCTGGATTGACCATATCTAGACCCACAGCTGGATGAGACATAAGGGTGGACACTCTTGGGGCTGAGAGGTTTGGTGAGGTTGGGTGAGCAAATGCAGACCCTTTAAAGTAATACTGCGTGCTACCCATCCCATGGGTCCCAAATCTCCAGGTTCAAGGGCCTCTTCCTACATCGAAAACATGCATGAGAAAGCCAGAAGAAGGTACACCGTGTGATGGGGAAAGGTTTCTAAAACGCACCTCATTGCTCATCTCCTTGTGCTCGGGTTCGCCATTCCAGCCACTTTACTAGCAATCTCCCTATTTGGAGCATCAGCACCTTTAACCTCCTGTTCCGTACAGGTTGCAATTTGTCATGAGGATGAACGGGAAGACGGGGAACCAAAGAGAGACTAGCTCTTGGTGTTGGGACAGGCACAGGTCACTCTACTTTCCCATCAGGAAGAAGAATTAACCACAGGCTCAGCCTGCCCCCCTGAACCAGAACAGGGTCTGAAGCCATCCCGCGCTTTTGCGGCCAGCTCCCAAAAAAGCGAGTTGTAAAATGGAGCTTCAGGGCACTGCAATTCACAAACCTGCAGAGTTATAAATGATAACTCTCGTCCACAAATATATTGAGGGAAGGCAAAGAGGAGGATTTGAAGTCAAGGCAGAATTGCAGGAAGCAGATTTCAGGAGGTAGATTCGAATCGCCTTTAAAGCACATGAAAAGCGGCAAAACGTTGACAATGATGCCCTTGGCCAAAAAGGGCGTATGCGTTTTTTCCTGAATATATTCAGGAAAAAACGCATACGCCCTTTTTGGCCAACCAAGCAACCTGGAAAGGCAAATCAGCGCTACAAAGAAGTCTCGCTTCCCATCGGTCAAAAGGGCCATGCTGAAAAAAGTGTCAAAACCAGAAATGCAGAACACGCCATGGAGAAATGGGAGCCTTGCTACACTGATGGGCGGGATGTAAATTGCCAACAGCCACTCTGGAGAAGTGTACGGTGTGTCCTGAAACTTTCAAAAAAACACAGCTTAGAGAGCATAGGGAACTTCCACGCATGGGGGTATAAAGTGGGAAAATTGAAAATCAGCAAGACACAAGCACCCCAAAGTTTAGGGCTGCTCTGTTGACAAGGACCTCCACTTCATTCCACCTTAAATATCCCAGGAAAGCGAAAAATGGATAAAAAATTTGTGGTCCTTATGTACAATGGAATATCACTCAGCCATGAAATCAATGTCATAAGGCTAGTAGCAGCATGATGAGTGGATTTAGGTATGACGATTCTAAGTGAAATAAGTCACACAGAAAAGGACACTTCTCATAAGGTGTCACTTATAGAGGGAATGTAAAAACCGTTACACTTGAACTGAATTACAAAACAGAACAGAGTCACACATGCAGAAAACACACTATGGCTGCTTAACGGGAAAGGTGAGGTGGGGTGATACATAAAACAAGAGTTTCAAATTAGCTCAGATACCGTTCCATAAACCCAATATGGAATAGACAAGACCTACTCCTTGCTCAGAGAACTGGACTCAACACGCCCGATTCACCGCACAAGAATATATCTGACTAGTAATAATCTTAAAACCTATGTATTGATATCTCTCTGTTAGTGTGTCAAGTGGGTGTAAAGCGGCATAAACACAGCCGTGAAAAGCAGCTAAACCCCATTCTAAAAATAAATTACTTTTAAAAACCCATGAAACAAAGACAGTGAAAGAGAGAGAAATTCTTACACAATTCGTTCAGGGGCTGTGATGCAACCTGGATTGACCATATCTAGACCCACAGCTGGATGAGACATAAGGGTGGACACTCTTGGGGCTGAGAGGTTTGGTGAGGTTGGGTGAGCAAATGCAGACCCTTTAAAGTAATACTGCGTGCTACCCATCCCATGGGTCCCAAATCTCCAGGTTCAAGGGCCTCTTCCTACATCGAAAACATGCATGAGAAAGCCAGAAGATGGTACACCGTGTGATGGGGAAAGGTTTCTAAAACGCACCTCATTGCTCATCTCCTTGTGCTCGGGTTCGCCATTCCAGCCACTTTACTAGCAATCTCCCTATTTGGAGCATCAGCACCTTTAACCTCCTGTTCCGTACAGGTTGCAATTTGTCATGAGGATGAACGGGAAGACGGGGAACCAAAGAGAGACTAGCTCTTGGTGTTGGGACAGGCACAGGTCACTCTATTTTCCCATCAGGAAGAAGAATTAACCACAGGCTCAGCCTGCCCCCCTGAACCAGAACAGGGTCTGAAGCCATCCCGCGCTTTTGCGGCCAGCTCCCAAAAAAGCGAGTTGTAAAATGGAGCTTCAGGGCACTGCAATTCACAAACCTGCAGAGTTATAAATGATAACTCTCGTCCACAAATATATTGAGGGAAGGCAAAGAGGAGGATTTGAAGTCAAGGCAGAATTGCAGGAAGCAGATTTCAGGAGGTAGATTCGAATCGCCTTTAAAGCACACGAAAAGCGGCAAAACGTTGACAATGATGCCCTTGGCCAAAAAGGGCGTATGCGTTTTTTCCTGAATATATTCAGGAAAAAACGCATACGCCCTTTTTGGCCAACCAAGCAACCTGGAAAGGCAAATCAGCGCTACAAAGAAGTCTCGCTTCCCATCGGTCAAAAGGGCCATGCTGAAAAAAGTGTCAAAACCAGAAATGCAGAACACGCCATGGAGAAATGGGAGCCTTGCTACACTGATGGGCGGGATGTAAATTGCCAACAGCCACTCTGGAGAAGTGTACGGTGTGTCCTGAAACTTTCAAAAAAACACAGCTTAGAGAGCATAGGGAACTTCCACGCATGGGGGTATAAAGTGGGAAAATTGAAAATCAGCAAGACACAAGCACCCCAAAGTTTAGGGCTGCTCTGTTGACAAGGACCTCCACTTCATTCCACCTTAAATATCCCAGGAAAGCGAAAAATGGATAAAAAATTTGTGGTCCTTATGTACAATGGAATATCACTCAGCCATGAAATCAATGTCATAAGGCTAGTAGCAGCATGATGAGTGGATTTAGGTACGACGATTCTAAGTGAAATAAGTCACCCAGAAAAGGACACTTCTCATAAGGTGTCACTTATAGAGGGAATGTAAAAACCGTTACACTTGAACTGAATTACAAAACAGAACAGAGTCACACATGCAGAAAACACACTATGGCTGCTTAACGGGAAAGGTGAGGTGGGGTGATACATAAAACAAGAGTTTCAAATTAGCTCAGATACCGTTCCATAAACCCAATATGGAATAGACAAGACCTACTCCTTGCTCAGAGAACTGGACTCAACACGCCCGATTCACCGCACAAGAATATATCTGACTAGTAATAATCTTAAAACCTATGTATTGATATCTCTCTGTTAGTGTGTCAAGTGGGTGTAAAGCGGCATAAACACAGCCGTGAAAAGCAGCTAAACCCCATTCTAAAAATAAATTACTTTTAAAAACCCATGAAACAAAGACAGTGAAAGAGAGAGAAATTCTTACACAATTCGTTCAGGGGCTGTGATGCAACCTGGATTGACCATATCTAGACCCACAGCTGGATGAGACATAAGGGTGGACACTCTTGGGGCTGAGAGGTTTGGTGAGGTTGGGTGAGCAAATGCAGACCCTTTAAAGTAATACTGCGTGCTACCCATCCCATGGGTCCCAAATCTCCAGGTTCAAGGGCCTCTTCCTACATCGAAAACATGCATGAGAAAGCCAGAAGAAGGTACACCGTGTGATGGGGAAAGGTTTCTAAAACGCACCTCATTGCTCATCTCCTTGTGCTCGGGTTCGCCATTCCAGCCACTTTACTAGCAATCTCCCTATTTGGAGCATCAGCACCTTTAACCTCCTGTTCCGTACAGGTTGCAATTTGTCATGAGGATGAACGGGAAGACGGGGAACCAAAGAGAGACTAGCTCTTGGTGTTGGGACAGGCACAGGTCACTCTATTTTCCCATCAGGAAGAAGAATTAACCACAGGCTCAGCCTGCCCCCCTGAACCAGAACAGGGTCTGAAGCCATCCCGCGCTTTTGCGGCCAGCTCCCAAAAAAGCGAGTTGTAAAATGGAGCTTCAGGGCACTGCAATTCACAAACCTGCAGAGTTATAAATGATAACTCTCGTCCACAAATATATTGAGGGAAGGCAAAGAGGAGGATTTGAAGTCAAGGCAGAATTGCAGGAAGCAGATTTCAGGAGGTAGATTCGAATCGCCTTTAAAGCACATGAAAAGCGGCAAAACGTTGACAATGATGCCCTTGGCCAAAAAGGGCGTATGCGTTTTTTCCTGAATATATTCAGGAAAAAACGCATACGCCCTTTTTGGCCAACCAAGCAACCTGGAAAGGCAAATCAGCGCTACAAAGAAGTCTCGCTTCCCATCTGTCAAAAGGGCCATGCTGAAAAAAGTGTCAAAACCAGAAATGCAGAACACGCCATGGAGAAATGGGAGCCTTGCTACACTGATGGGCGGGATGTAAATTGCCAACAGCCACTCTGGAGAAGTGTACGGTGTGTCCTGAAACTTTCAAAAAAACACAGCTTAGAGAGCATAGGGAACTTCCACGCATGGGGGTATAAAGTGGGAAAATTGAAAATCAGCAAGACACAAGCACCCCAAAGTTTAGGGCTGCTCTGTTGACAAGGACCTCCACTTCATTCCACCTTAAATATCCCAGGAAAGCGAAAAATGGATAAAAAATTTGTGGTCCTTATGTACAATGGAATATCACTCAGCCATGAAATCAATGTCATAAGGCTAGTAGCAGCATGATGAGTGGATTTAGGTACGACGATTCTAAGGGAAATAAGTCACACAGAAAAGGACACTTCTCATAAGGTGTCACTTAAAGAGGGAATGTAAAAACCGTTACACTTGAACTGAATTACAAAACAGAACAGAGTCACACATGCAGAAAACACACTATGGCTGCTTAACGGGAAAGGTGAGGTGGGGTGATACATAAAACAAGAGTTTCAAATTAGCTCAGATACCGTTCCATAAACCCAATATGGAATAGACAAGACCTACTCCTTGCTCAGAGAACTGGACTCAACACGCCCGATTCACCGCACAAGAATATATCTGACTAGTAATAATCTTAAAACCTATGTATTGATATCTCTCTGTTAGTGTGTCAAGTGGGTGTAAAGCGGCATAAACACAGCCGTGAAAAGCAGCTAAACCCCATTCTAAAAATAAATTACTTTTAAAAACCCATGAAACAAAGACAGTGAAAGAGAGAGAAATTCTTACACAATTCGTTCAGGGGCTGTGATGCAACCTGGATTGACCATATCTAGACCCACAGCTGGATGAGACATAAGGGTGGACACTCTTGGGGCTGAGAGGTTTGGTGAGGTTGGGTGAGCAAATGCAGACCCTTTAAAGTAATACTGCGTGCTACCCATCCCATGGGTCCCAAATCTCCAGGTTCAAGGGCCTCTTCCTACATCGAAAACATGCATGAGAAAGCCAGAAGATGGTACACCGTGTGATGGGGAAAGGTTTCTAAAACGCACCTCATTGCTCATCTCCTTGTGCTCGGGTTCGCCATTCCAGCCACTTTACTAGCAATCTCCCTATTTGGAGCATCAGCACCTTTAACCTCCTGTTCCGTACAGGTTGCAATTTGTCATGAGGATGAACGGGAAGACGGGGAACCAAAGAGAGACTAGCTCTTGGTGTTGGGACAGGCACAGGTCACTCTATTTTCCCATCAGGAAGAAGAATTAACCACAGGCTCAGCCTGCCCCCCTGAACCAGAACAGGGTCTGAAGCCATCCCGCGCTTTTGCGGCCAGCTCCCAAAAAAGCGAGTTGTAAAATGGAGCTTCAGGGCACTGCAATTCACAAACCTGCAGAGTTATAAATGATAACTCTCGTCCACAAATATATTGAGGGAAGGCAAAGAGGAGGATTTGAAGTCAAGGCAGAATTGCAGGAAGCAGATTTCAGGAGGTAGATTCGAATCGCCTTTAAAGCACATGAAAAGCGGCAAAACGTTGACAATGATGCCCTTGGCCAAAAAGGGCGTATGCGTTTTTTCCTGAATATATTCAGGAAAAAACGCATACGCCCTTTTTGGCCAACCAAGCAACCTGGAAAGGCAAATCAGCGCTACAAAGAAGTCTCGCTTCCCATCGGTCAAAAGGGCCATGCTGAAAAAAGTGTCAAAACCAGAAATGCAGAACACGCCATGGAGAAATGGGAGCCTTGCTACACTGATGGGCGGGATGTAAATTGCCAACAGCCACTCTGGAGAAGTGTACGGTGTGTCCTGAAACTTTCAAAAAAACACAGCTTAGAGAGCATAGGGAACTTCCACGCATGGGGGTATAAAGTGGGAAAATTGAAAATCAGCAAGACACAAGCACCCCAAAGTTTAGGGCTGCTCTGTTGACAAGGACCTCCACTTCATTCCACCTTAAATATCCCAGGAAAGCGAAAAATGGATAAAAAATTTGTGGTCCTTATGTACAATGGAATATCACTCAGCCATGAAATCAATGTCATAAGGCTAGTAGCAGCATGATGAGTGGATTTAGGTACGACGATTCTAAGGGAAATAAGTCACACAGAAAAGGACACTTCTCATAAGGTGTCACTTATAGAGGGAATGTAAAAACCGTTACACTTGAACTGAATTACAAAACAGAACAGAGTCACACATGCAGAAAACACACTATGGCTGCTTAACGGGAAAGGTGAGGTGGGGTGATACATAAAACAAGAGTTTCAAATTAGCTCAGATACCGTTCCATAAACCCAATATGGAATAGACAAGACCTACTCCTTGCTCAGAGAACTGGACTCAACACGCCCGATTCACCGCACAAGAATATATCTGACTAGTAATAATCTTAAAACCTATGTATTGATATCTCTCTGTTAGTGTGTCAAGTGGGTGTAAAGCGGCATAAACACAGCCGTGAAAAGCAGCTAAACCCCATTCTAAAAATAAATTACTTTTAAAAACCCATGAAACAAAGACAGTGAAAGAGAGAGAAATTCTTACACAATTCGTTCAGGGGCTGTGATGCAACCTGGATTGACCATATCTAGACCCACAGCTGGATGAGACATAAGGGTGGACACTCTTGGGGCTGAGAGGTTTGGTGAGGTTGGGTGAGCAAATGCAGACCCTTTAAAGTAATACTGCGTGCTACCCATCCCATGGGTCCCAAATCTCCAGGTTCAAGGGCCTCTTCCTACATCGAAAACATGCATGAGAAAGCCAGAAGATGGTACACCGTGTGATGGGGAAAGGTTTCTAAAACGCACCTCATTGCTCATCTCCTTGTGCTCGGGTTCGCCATTCCAGCCACTTTACTAGCAATCTCCCTATTTGGAGCATCAGAACCTTTAACCTCCTGTTCCGTACAGGTTGCAATTTGTCATGAGGATGAACGGGAAGACGGGGAACCAAAGAGAGACTAGCTCTTGGTGTTGGGACAGGCACAGGTCACTCTATTTTCCCATCAGGAAGAAGAATTAACCACAGGCTCAGCCTGCCCCCCTGAACCAGAACAGGGTCTGAAGCCATCCCGCGCTTTTGCGGCCAGCTCCCAAAAAAGCGAGTTGTAAAATGGAGCTTCAGGGCACTGCAATTCACAAACCTGCAGAGTTATAAATGATAACTCTCGTCCACAAATATATTGAGGGAAGGCAAAGAGGAGGATTTGAAGTCAAGGCAGAATTGCAGGAAGCAGATTTCAGGAGGTAGATTCGAATCGCCTTTAAAGCACACGAAAAGCGGCAAAACGTTGACAATGATGCCCTTGGCCAAAAAGGGCGTATGCGTTTTTTCCTGAATATATTCAGGAAAAAACGCATACGCCCTTTTTGGCCAACCAAGCAACCTGGAAAGGCAAATCAGCGCTACAAAGAAGTCTCGCTTCCCATCGGTCAAAAGGGCCATGCTGAAAAAAGTGTCAAAACCAGAAATGCAGAACACGCCATGGAGAAATGGGAGCCTTGCTACACTGATGGGCGGGATGTAAATTGCCAACAGCCACTCTGGAGAAGTGTACGGTGTGTCCTGAAACTTTCAAAAAAACACAGCTTAGAGAGCATAGGGAACTTCCACGCATGGGGGTATAAAGTGGGAAAATTGAAAATCAGCAAGACACAAGCACCCCAAAGTTTAGGGCTGCTCTGTTGACAAGGACCTCCACTTCATTCCACCTTAAATATCCCAGGAAAGCGAAAAATGGATAAAAAATTTGTGGTCCTTATGTACAATGGAATATCACTCAGCCATGAAATCAATGTCATAAGGCTAGTAGCAGCATGATGAGTGGATTTAGGTACGACGATTCTAAGGGAAATAAGTCACCCAGAAAAGGACACTTCTCATAAGGTGTCACTTATAGAGGGAATGTAAAAACCGTTACACTTGAACTGAATTACAAAACAGAACAGAGTCACACATGCAGAAAACACACTATGGCTGCTTAACGGGAAAGGTGAGGTGGGGTGATACATAAAACAAGAGTTTCAAATTAGCTCAGATACCGTTCCATAAACCCAATATGGAATAGACAAGACCTACTCCTTGCTCAGAGAACTGGACTCAACACGCCCGATTCACCGCACAAGAATATATCTGACTAGTAATAATCTTAAAACCTATGTATTGATATCTCTCTGTTAGTGTGTCAAGTGGGTGTAAAGCGGCATAAACACAGCCGTGAAAAGCAGCTAAACCCCATTCTAAAAATAAATTACTTTTAAAAACCCATGAAACAAAGACAGTGAAAGAGAGAGAAATTCTTACACAATTCGTTCAGGGGCTGTGATGCAACCTGGATTGACCATATCTAGACCCACAGCTGGATGAGACATAAGGGTGGACACTCTTGGGGCTGAGAGGTTTGGTGAGGTTGGGTGAGCAAATGCAGACCCTTTAAAGTAATACTGCGTGCTACCCATCCCATGGGTCCCAAATCTCCAGGTTCAAGGGCCTCTTCCTACATCGAAAACATGCATGAGAAAGCCAGAAGATGGTACACCGTGTGATGGGGAAAGGTTTCTAAAACGCACCTCATTGCTCATCTCCTTGTGCTCGGGTTCGCCATTCCAGCCACTTTACTAGCAATCTCCCTATTTGGAGCATCAGCACCTTTAACCTCCTGTTCCGTACAGGTTGCAATTTGTCATGAGGATGAACGGGAAGACGGGGAACCAAAGAGAGACTAGCTCTTGGTGTTGGGACAGGCACAGGTCACTCTATTTTCCCATCAGGAAGAAGAATTAACCACAGGCTCAGCCTGCCCCCCTGAACCAGAACAGGGTCTGAAGCCATCCCGCGCTTTTGCGGCCAGCTCCCAAAAAAGCGAGTTGTAAAATGGAGCTTCAGGGCACTGCAATTCACAAACCTGCAGAGTTATAAATGATAACTCTCGTCCACAAATATATTGAGGGAAGGCAAAGAGGAGGATTTGAAGTCAAGGCAGAATTGCAGGAAGCAGATTTCAGGAGGTAGATTCGAATCGCCTTTAAAGCACACGAAAAGCGGCAAAACGTTGACAATGATGCCCTTGGCCAAAAAGGGCGTATGCGTTTTTTCCTGAATATATTCAGGAAAAAACGCATACGCCCTTTTTGGCCAACCAAGCAACCTGGAAAGGCAAATCAGCGCTACAAAGAAGTCTCGCTTCCCATCGGTCAAAAGGGCCATGCTGAAAAAAGTGTCAAAACCAGAAATGCAGAACACGCCATGGAGAAATGGGAGCCTTGCTACACTGATGGGCGGGATGTAAATTGCCAACAGCCACTCTGGAGAAGTGTACGGTGTGTCCTGAAACTTTCAAAAAAACACAGCTTAGAGAGCATAGGGAACTTCCACGCATGGGGGTATAAAGTGGGAAAATTGAAAATCAGCAAGACACAAGCACCCCAAAGTTTAGGGCTGCTCTGTTGACAAGGACCTCCACTTCATTCCACCTTAAATATCCCAGGAAAGCGAAAAATGGATAAAAAATTTGTGGTCCTTATGTACAATGGAATATCACTCAGCCATGAAATCAATGTCATAAGGCTAGTAGCAGCATGATGAGTGGATTTAGGTACGACGATTCTAAGGGAAATAAGTCACCCAGAAAAGGACACTTCTCATAAGGTGTCACTTATAGAGGGAATGTAAAAACCGTTACACTTGAACTGAATTACAAAACAGAACAGAGTCACACATGCAGAAAACACACTATGGCTGCTTAACGGGAAAGGTGAGGTGGGGTGATACATAAAACAAGAGTTTCAAATTAGCTCAGATACCGTTCCATAAACCCAATATGGAATAGACAAGACCTACTCCTTGCTCAGAGAACTGGACTCAACACGCCCGATTCACCGCACAAGAATATATCTGACTAGTAATAATCTTAAAACCTATGTATTGATATCTCTCTGTTAGTGTGTCAAGTGGGTGTAAAGCGGCATAAACACAGCCGTGAAAAGCAGCTAAACCCCATTCTAAAAATAAATTACTTTTAAAAACCCATGAAACAAAGACAGTGAAAGAGAGAGAAATTCTTACACAATTCGTTCAGGGGCTGTGATGCAACCTGGATTGACCATATCTAGACCCACAGCTGGATGAGACATAAGGGTGGACACTCTTGGGGCTGAGAGGTTTGGTGAGGTTGGGTGAGCAAATGCAGACCCTTTAAAGTAATACTGCGTGCTACCCATCCCATGGGTCCCAAATCTCCAGGTTCAAGGGCCTCTTCCTACATCGAAAACATGCATGAGAAAGCCAGAAGATGGTACACCGTGTGATGGGGAAAGGTTTCTAAAACGCACCTCATTGCTCATCTCCTTGTGCTCGGGTTCGCCATTCCAGCCACTTTACTAGCAATCTCCCTATTTGGAGCATCAGCACCTTTAACCTCCTGTTCCGTACAGGTTGCAATTTGTCATGAGGATGAACGGGAAGACGGGGAACCAAAGAGAGACTAGCTCTTGGTGTTGGGACAGGCACAGGTCACTCTATTTTCCCATCAGGAAGAAGAATTAACCACAGGCTCAGCCTGCCCCCCTGAACCAGAACAGGGTCTGAAGCCATCCCGCGCTTTTGCGGCCAGCTCCCAAAAAAGCGAGTTGTAAAATGGAGCTTCAGGGCACTGCAATTCACAAACCTGCAGAGTTATAAATGATAACTCTCGTCCACAAATATATTGAGGGAAGGCAAAGAGGAGGATTTGAAGTCAAGGCAGAATTGCAGGAAGCAGATTTCAGGAGGTAGATTCGAATCGCCTTTAAAGCACACGAAAAGCGGCAAAACGTTGACAATGATGCCCTTGGCCAAAAAGGGCGTATGCGTTTTTTCCTGAATATATTCAGGAAAAAACGCATACGCCCTTTTTGGCCAACCAAGCAACCTGGAAAGGCAAATCAGCGCTACAAAGAAGTCTCGCTTCCCATCGGTCAAAAGGGCCATGCTGAAAAAAGTGTCAAAACCAGAAATGCAGAACACGCCATGGAGAAATGGGAGCCTTGCTACACTGATGGGCGGGATGTAAATTGCCAACAGCCACTCTGGAGAAGTGTACGGTGTGTCCTGAAACTTTCAAAAAAACACAGCTTAGAGAGCATAGGGAACTTCCACGCATGGGGGTATAAAGTGGGAAAATTGAAAATCAGCAAGACACAAGCACCCCAAAGTTTAGGGCTGCTCTGTTGACAAGGACCTCCACTTCATTCCACCTTAAATATCCCAGGAAAGCGAAAAATGGATAAAAAATTTGTGGTCCTTATGTACAATGGAATATCACTCAGCCATGAAATCAATGTCATAAGGCTAGTAGCAGCATGATGAGTGGATTTAGGTACGACGATTCTAAGGGAAATAAGTCACCCAGAAAAGGACACTTCTCATAAGGTGTCACTTATAGAGGGAATGTAAAAACCGTTACACTTGAACTGAATTACAAAACAGAACAGAGTCACACATGCAGAAAACACACTATGGCTGCTTAACGGGAAAGGTGAGGTGGGGTGATACATAAAACAAGAGTTTCAAATTAGCTCAGATACCGTTCCATAAACCCAATATGGAATAGACAAGACCTACTCCTTGCTCAGAGAACTGGACTCAACACGCCCGATTCACCGCACAAGAATATATCTGACTAGTAATAATCTTAAAACCTATGTATTGATATCTCTCTGTTAGTGTGTCAAGTGGGTGTAAAGCGGCATAAACACAGCCGTGAAAAGCAGCTAAACCCCATTCTAAAAATAAATTACTTTTAAAAACCCATGAAACAAAGACAGTGAAAGAGAGAGAAATTCTTACACAATTCGTTCAGGGGCTGTGATGCAACCTGGATTGACCATATCTAGACCCACAGCTGGATGAGACATAAGGGTGGACACTCTTGGGGCTGAGAGGTTTGGTGAGGTTGGGTGAGCAAATGCAGACCCTTTAAAGTAATACTGCGTGCTACCCATCCCATGGGTCCCAAATCTCCAGGTTCAAGGGCCTCTTCCTACATCGAAAACATGCATGAGAAAGCCAGAAGATGGTACACCGTGTGATGGGGAAAGGTTTCTAAAACGCACCTCATTGCTCATCTCCTTGTGCTCGGGTTCGCCATTCCAGCCACTTTACTAGCAATCTCCCTATTTGGAGCATCAGCACCTTTAACCTCCTGTTCCGTACAGGTTGCAATTTGTCATGAGGATGAACGGGAAGACGGGGAACCAAAGAGAGACTAGCTCTTGGTGTTGGGACAGGCACAGGTCACTCTATTTTCCCATCAGGAAGAAGAATTAACCACAGGCTCAGCCTGCCCCCCTGAACCAGAACAGGGTCTGAAGCCATCCCGCGCTTTTGCGGCCAGCTCCCAAAAAAGCGAGTTGTAAAATGGAGCTTCAGGGCACTGCAATTCACAAACCTGCAGAGTTATAAATGATAACTCTCGTCCACAAATATATTGAGGGAAGGCAAAGAGGAGGATTTGAAGTCAAGGCAGAATTGCAGGAAGCAGATTTCAGGAGGTAGATTCGAATCGCCTTTAAAGCACACGAAAAGCGGCAAAACGTTGACAATGATGCCCTTGGCCAAAAAGGGCGTATGCGTTTTTTCCTGAATATATTCAGGAAAAAACGCATACGCCCTTTTTGGCCAACCAAGCAACCTGGAAAGGCAAATCAGCGCTACAAAGAAGTCTCGCTTCCCATCGGTCAAAAGGGCCATGCTGAAAAAAGTGTCAAAACCAGAAATGCAGAACACGCCATGGAGAAATGGGAGCCTTGCTACACTGATGGGCGGGATGTAAATTGCCAACAGCCACTCTGGAGAAGTGTACGGTGTGTCCTGAAACTTTCAAAAAAACACAGCTTAGAGAGCATAGGGAACTTCCACGCATGGGGGTATAAAGTGGGAAAATTGAAAATCAGCAAGACACAAGCACCCCAAAGTTTAGGGCTGCTCTGTTGACAAGGACCTCCACTTCATTCCACCTTAAATATCCCAGGAAAGCGAAAAATGGATAAAAAATTTGTGGTCCTTATGTACAATGGAATATCACTCAGCCATGAAATCAATGTCATAAGGCTAGTAGCAGCATGATGAGTGGATTTAGGTACGACGATTCTAAGGGAAATAAGTCACCCAGAAAAGGACACTTCTCATAAGGTGTCACTTATAGAGGGAATGTAAAAACCGTTACACTTGAACTGAATTACAAAACAGAACAGAGTCACACATGCAGAAAACACACTATGGCTGCTTAACGGGAAAGGTGAGGTGGGGTGATACATAAAACAAGAGTTTCAAATTAGCTCAGATACCGTTCCATAAACCCAATATGGAATAGACAAGACCTACTCCTTGCTCAGAGAACTGGACTCAACACGCCCGATTCACCGCACAAGAATATATCTGACTAGTAATAATCTTAAAACCTATGTATTGATATCTCTCTGTTAGTGTGTCAAGTGGGTGTAAAGCGGCATAAACACAGCCGTGAAAAGCAGCTAAACCCCATTCTAAAAATAAATTACTTTTAAAAACCCATGAAACAAAGACAGTGAAAGAGAGAGAAATTCTTACACAATTCGTTCAGGGGCTGTGATGCAACCTGGATTGACCATATCTAGACCCACAGCTGGATGAGACATAAGGGTGGACACTCTTGGGGCTGAGAGGTTTGGTGAGGTTGGGTGAGCAAATGCAGACCCTTTAAAGTAATACTGCGTGCTACCCATCCCATGGGTCCCAAATCTCCAGGTTCAAGGGCCTCTTCCTACATCGAAAACATGCATGAGAAAGCCAGAAGATGGTACACCGTGTGATGGGGAAAGGTTTCTAAAACGCACCTCATTGCTCATCTCCTTGTGCTCGGGTTCGCCATTCCAGCCACTTTACTAGCAATCTCCCTATTTGGAGCATCAGCACCTTTAACCTCCTGTTCCGTACAGGTTGCAATTTGTCATGAGGATGAACGGGAAGACGGGGAACCAAAGAGAGACTAGCTCTTGGTGTTGGGACAGGCACAGGTCACTCTATTTTCCCATCAGGAAGAAGAATTAACCACAGGCTCAGCCTGCCCCCCTGAACCAGAACAGGGTCTGAAGCCATCCCGCGCTTTTGCGGCCAGCTCCCAAAAAAGCGAGTTGTAAAATGGAGCTTCAGGGCACTGCAATTCACAAACCTGCAGAGTTATAAATGATAACTCTCGTCCACAAATATATTGAGGGAAGGCAAAGAGGAGGATTTGAAGTCAAGGCAGAATTGCAGGAAGCAGATTTCAGGAGGTAGATTCGAATCGCCTTTAAAGCACACGAAAAGCGGCAAAACGTTGACAATGATGCCCTTGGCCAAAAAGGGCGTATGCGTTTTTTCCTGAATATATTCAGGAAAAAACGCATACGCCCTTTTTGGCCAACCAAGCAACCTGGAAAGGCAAATCAGCGCTACAAAGAAGTCTCGCTTCCCATCGGTCAAAAGGGCCATGCTGAAAAAAGTGTCAAAACCAGAAATGCAGAACACGCCATGGAGAAATGGGAGCCTTGCTACACTGATGGGCGGGATGTAAATTGCCAACAGCCACTCTGGAGAAGTGTACGGTGTGTCCTGAAACTTTCAAAAAAACACAGCTTAGAGAGCATAGGGAACTTCCACGCATGGGGGTATAAAGTGGGAAAATTGAAAATCAGCAAGACACAAGCACCCCAAAGTTTAGGGCTGCTCTGTTGACAAGGACCTCCACTTCATTCCACCTTAAATATCCCAGGAAAGCGAAAAATGGATAAAAAATTTGTGGTCCTTATGTACAATGGAATATCACTCAGCCATGAAATCAATGTCATAAGGCTAGTAGCAGCATGATGAGTGGATTTAGGTACGACGATTCTAAGGGAAATAAGTCACCCAGAAAAGGACACTTCTCATAAGGTGTCACTTATAGAGGGAATGTAAAAACCGTTACACTTGAACTGAATTACAAAACAGAACAGAGTCACACATGCAGAAAACACACTATGGCTGCTTAACGGGAAAGGTGAGGTGGGGTGATACATAAAACAAGAGTTTCAAATTAGCTCAGATACCGTTCCATAAACCCAATATGGAATAGACAAGACCTACTCCTTGCTCAGAGAACTGGACTCAACACGCCCGATTCACCGCACAAGAATATATCTGACTAGTAATAATCTTAAAACCTATGTATTGATATCTCTCTGTTAGTGTGTCAAGTGGGTGTAAAGCGGCATAAACACAGCCGTGAAAAGCAGCTAAACCCCATTCTAAAAATAAATTACTTTTAAAAACCCATGAAACAAAGACAGTGAAAGAGAGAGAAATTCTTACACAATTCGTTCAGGGGCTGTGATGCAACCTGGATTGACCATATCTAGACCCACAGCTGGATGAGACATAAGGGTGGACACTCTTGGGGCTGAGAGGTTTGGTGAGGTTGGGTGAGCAAATGCAGACCCTTTAAAGTAATACTGCGTGCTACCCATCCCATGGGTCCCAAATCTCCAGGTTCAAGGGCCTCTTCCTACATCGAAAACATGCATGAGAAAGCCAGAAGATGGTACACCGTGTGATGGGGAAAGGTTTCTAAAACGCACCTCATTGCTCATCTCCTTGTGCTCGGGTTCGCCATTCCAGCCACTTTACTAGCAATCTCCCTATTTGGAGCATCAGCACCTTTAACCTCCTGTTCCGTACAGGTTGCAATTTGTCATGAGGATGAACGGGAAGACGGGGAACCAAAGAGAGACTAGCTCTTGGTGTTGGGACAGGCACAGGTCACTCTATTTTCCCATCAGGAAGAAGAATTAACCACAGGCTCAGCCTGCCCCCCTGAACCAGAACAGGGTCTGAAGCCATCCCGCGCTTTTGCGGCCAGCTCCCAAAAAAGCGAGTTGTAAAATGGAGCTTCAGGGCACTGCAATTCACAAACCTGCAGAGTTATAAATGATAACTCTCGTCCACAAATATATTGAGGGAAGGCAAAGAGGAGGATTTGAAGTCAAGGCAGAATTGCAGGAAGCAGATTTCAGGAGGTAGATTCGAATCGCCTTTAAAGCACACGAAAAGCGGCAAAACGTTGACAATGATGCCCTTGGCCAAAAAGGGCGTATGCGTTTTTTCCTGAATATATTCAGGAAAAAACGCATACGCCCTTTTTGGCCAACCAAGCAACCTGGAAAGGCAAATCAGCGCTACAAAGAAGTCTCGCTTCCCATCGGTCAAAAGGGCCATGCTGAAAAAAGTGTCAAAACCAGAAATGCAGAACACGCCATGGAGAAATGGGAGCCTTGCTACACTGATGGGCGGGATGTAAATTGCCAACAGCCACTCTGGAGAAGTGTACGGTGTGTCCTGAAACTTTCAAAAAAACACAGCTTAGAGAGCATAGGGAACTTCCACGCATGGGGGTATAAAGTGGGAAAATTGAAAATCAGCAAGACACAAGCACCCCAAAGTTTAGGGCTGCTCTGTTGACAAGGACCTCCACTTCATTCCACCTTAAATATCCCAGGAAAGCGAAAAATGGATAAAAAATTTGTGGTCCTTATGTACAATGGAATATCACTCAGCCATGAAATCAATGTCATAAGGCTAGTAGCAGCATGATGAGTGGATTTAGGTACGACGATTCTAAGGGAAATAAGTCACCCAGAAAAGGACACTTCTCATAAGGTGTCACTTATAGAGGGAATGTAAAAACCGTTACACTTGAACTGAATTACAAAACAGAACAGAGTCACACATGCAGAAAACACACTATGGCTGCTTAACGGGAAAGGTGAGGTGGGGTGATACATAAAACAAGAGTTTCAAATTAGCTCAGATACCGTTCCATAAACCCAATATGGAATAGACAAGACCTACTCCTTGCTCAGAGAACTGGACTCAACACGCCCGATTCACCGCACAAGAATATATCTGACTAGTAATAATCTTAAAACCTATGTATTGATATCTCTCTGTTAGTGTGTCAAGTGGGTGTAAAGCGGCATAAACACAGCCGTGAAAAGCAGCTAAACCCCATTCTAAAAATAAATTACTTTTAAAAACCCATGAAACAAAGACAGTGAAAGAGAGAGAAATTCTTACACAATTCGTTCAGGGGCTGTGATGCAACCTGGATTGACCATATCTAGACCCACAGCTGGATGAGACATAAGGGTGGACACTCTTGGGGCTGAGAGGTTTGGTGAGGTTGGGTGAGCAAATGCAGACCCTTTAAAGTAATACTGCGTGCTACCCATCCCATGGGTCCCAAATCTCCAGGTTCAAGGGCCTCTTCCTACATCGAAAACATGCATGAGAAAGCCAGAAGATGGTACACCGTGTGATGGGGAAAGGTTTCTAAAACGCACCTCATTGCTCATCTCCTTGTGCTCGGGTTCGCCATTCCAGCCACTTTACTAGCAATCTCCCTATTTGGAGCATCAGCACCTTTAACCTCCTGTTCCGTACAGGTTGCAATTTGTCATGAGGATGAACGGGAAGACGGGGAACCAAAGAGAGACTAGCTCTTGGTGTTGGGACAGGCACAGGTCACTCTATTTTCCCATCAGGAAGAAGAATTAACCACAGGCTCAGCCTGCCCCCCTGAACCAGAACAGGGTCTGAAGCCATCCCGCGCTTTTGCGGCCAGCTCCCAAAAAAGCGAGTTGTAAAATGGAGCTTCAGGGCACTGCAATTCACAAACCTGCAGAGTTATAAATGATAACTCTCGTCCACAAATATATTGAGGGAAGGCAAAGAGGAGGATTTGAAGTCAAGGCAGAATTGCAGGAAGCAGATTTCAGGAGGTAGATTCGAATCGCCTTTAAAGCACACGAAAAGCGGCAAAACGTTGACAATGATGCCCTTGGCCAAAAAGGGCGTATGCGTTTTTTCCTGAATATATTCAGGAAAAAACGCATACGCCCTTTTTGGCCAACCAAGCAACCTGGAAAGGCAAATCAGCGCTACAAAGAAGTCTCGCTTCCCATCGGTCAAAAGGGCCATGCTGAAAAAAGTGTCAAAACCAGAAATGCAGAACACGCCATGGAGAAATGGGAGCCTTGCTACACTGATGGGCGGGATGTAAATTGCCAACAGCCACTCTGGAGAAGTGTACGGTGTGTCCTGAAACTTTCAAAAAAACACAGCTTAGAGAGCATAGGGAACTTCCACGCATGGGGGTATAAAGTGGGAAAATTGAAAATCAGCAAGACACAAGCACCCCAAAGTTTAGGGCTGCTCTGTTGACAAGGACCTCCACTTCATTCCACCTTAAATATCCCAGGAAAGCGAAAAATGGATAAAAAATTTGTGGTCCTTATGTACAATGGAATATCACTCAGCCATGAAATCAATGTCATAAGGCTAGTAGCAGCATGATGAGTGGATTTAGGTACGACGATTCTAAGGGAAATAAGTCACCCAGAAAAGGACACTTCTCATAAGGTGTCACTTATAGAGGGAATGTAAAAACCGTTACACTTGAACTGAATTACAAAACAGAACAGAGTCACACATGCAGAAAACACACTATGGCTGCTTAACGGGAAAGGTGAGGTGGGGTGATACATAAAACAAGAGTTTCAAATTAGCTCAGATACCGTTCCATAAACCCAATATGGAATAGACAAGACCTACTCCTTGCTCAGAGAACTGGACTCAACACGCCCGATTCACCGCACAAGAATATATCTGACTAGTAATAATCTTAAAACCTATGTATTGATATCTCTCTGTTAGTGTGTCAAGTGGGTGTAAAGCGGCATAAACACAGCCGTGAAAAGCAGCTAAACCCCATTCTAAAAATAAATTACTTTTAAAAACCCATGAAACAAAGACAGTGAAAGAGAGAGAAATTCTTACACAATTCGTTCAGGGGCTGTGATGCAACCTGGATTGACCATATCTAGACCCACAGCTGGATGAGACATAAGGGTGGACACTCTTGGGGCTGAGAGGTTTGGTGAGGTTGGGTGAGCAAATGCAGACCCTTTAAAGTAATACTGCGTGCTACCCATCCCATGGGTCCCAAATCTCCAGGTTCAAGGGCCTCTTCCTACATCGAAAACATGCATGAGAAAGCCAGAAGAAGGTACACCGTGTGATGGGGAAAGGTTTCTAAAACGCACCTCATTGCTCATCTCCTTGTGCTCGGGTTCGCCATTCCAGCCACTTTACTAGCAATCTCCCTATTTGGAGCATCAGCACCTTTAACCTCCTGTTCCGTACAGGTTGCAATTTGTCATGAGGATGAACGGGAAGACGGGGAACCAAAGAGAGACTAGCTCTTGGTGTTGGGACAGGCACAGGTCACTCTATTTTCCCATCAGGAAGAAGAATTAACCACAGGCTCAGCCTGCCCCCCTGAACCAGAACAGGGTCTGAAGCCATCCCGCGCTTTTGCGGCCAGCTCCCAAAAAAGCGAGTTGTAAAATGGAGCTTCAGGGCACTGCAATTCACAAACCTGCAGAGTTATAAATGATAACTCTCGTCCACAAATATATTGAGGGAAGGCAAAGAGGAGGATTTGAAGTCAAGGCAGAATTGCAGGAAGCAGATTTCAGGAGGTAGATTCGAATCGCCTTTAAAGCACACGAAAAGCGGCAAAACGTTGACAATGATGCCCTTGGCCAAAAAGGGCGTATGCGTTTTTTCCTGAATATATTCAGGAAAAAACGCATACGCCCTTTTTGGCCAACCAAGCAACCTGGAAAGGCAAATCAGCGCTACAAAGAAGTCTCGCTTCCCATCGGTCAAAAGGGCCATGCTGAAAAAAGTGTCAAAACCAGAAATGCAGAACACGCCATGGAGAAATGGGAGCCTTGCTACACTGATGGGCGGGATGTAAATTGCCAACAGCCACTCTGGAGAAGTGTACGGTGTGTCCTGAAACTTTCAAAAAAACACAGCTTAGAGAGCATAGGGAACTTCCACGCATGGGGGTATAAAGTGGGAAAATTGAAAATCAGCAAGACACAAGCACCCCAAAGTTTAGGGCTGCTCTGTTGACAAGGACCTCCACTTCATTCCACCTTAAATATCCCAGGAAAGCGAAAAATGGATAAAAAATTTGTGGTCCTTATGTACAATGGAATATCACTCAGCCATGAAATCAATGTCATAAGGCTAGTAGCAGCATGATGAGTGGATTTAGGTACGACGATTCTAAGGGAAATAAGTCACCCAGAAAAGGACACTTCTCATAAGGTGTCACTTATAGAGGGAATGTAAAAACCGTTACACTTGAACTGAATTACAAAACAGAACAGAGTCACACATGCAGAAAACACACTATGGCTGCTTAACGGGAAAGGTGAGGTGGGGTGATACATAAAACAAGAGTTTCAAATTAGCTCAGATACCGTTCCATAAACCCAATATGGAATAGACAAGACCTACTCCTTGCTCAGAGAACTGGACTCAACACGCCCGATTCACCGCACAAGAATATATCTGACTAGTAATAATCTTAAAACCTATGTATTGATATCTCTCTGTTAGTGTGTCAAGTGGGTGTAAAGCGGCATAAACACAGCCGTGAAAAGCAGCTAAACCCCATTCTAAAAATAAATTACTTTTAAAAACCCATGAAACAAAGACAGTGAAAGAGAGAGAAATTCTTACACAATTCGTTCAGGGGCTGTGATGCAACCTGGATTGACCATATCTAGACCCACAGCTGGATGAGACATAAGGGTGGACACTCTTGGGGCTGAGAGGTTTGGTGAGGTTGGGTGAGCAAATGCAGACCCTTTAAAGTAATACTGCGTGCTACCCATCCCATGGGTCCCAAATCTCCAGGTTCAAGGGCCTCTTCCTACATCGAAAACATGCATGAGAAAGCCAGAAGAAGGTACACCGTGTGATGGGGAAAGGTTTCTAAAACGCACCTCATTGCTCATCTCCTTGTGCTCGGGTTCGCCATTCCAGCCACTTTACTAGCAATCTCCCTATTTGGAGCATCAGCACCTTTAACCTCCTGTTCCGTACAGGTTGCAATTTGTCATGAGGATGAACGGGAAGACGGGGAACCAAAGAGAGACTAGCTCTTGGTGTTGGGACAGGCACAGGTCACTCTATTTTCCCATCAGGAAGAAGAATTAACCACAGGCTCAGCCTGCCCCCCTGAACCAGAACAGGGTCTGAAGCCATCCCGCGCTTTTGCGGCCAGCTCCCAAAAAAGCGAGTTGTAAAATGGAGCTTCAGGGCACTGCAATTCACAAACCTGCAGAGTTATAAATGATAACTCTCGTCCACAAATATATTGAGGGAAGGCAAAGAGGAGGATTTGAAGTCAAGGCAGAATTGCAGGAAGCAGATTTCAGGAGGTAGATTCGAATCGCCTTTAAAGCACACGAAAAGCGGCAAAACGTTGACAATGATGCCCTTGGCCAAAAAGGGCGTATGCGTTTTTTCCTGAATATATTCAGGAAAAAACGCATACGCCCTTTTTGGCCAACCAAGCAACCTGGAAAGGCAAATCAGCGCTACAAAGAAGTCTCGCTTCCCATCGGTCAAAAGGGCCATGCTGAAAAAAGTGTCAAAACCAGAAATGCAGAACACGCCATGGAGAAATGGGAGCCTTGCTACACTGATGGGCGGGATGTAAATTGCCAACAGCCACTCTGGAGAAGTGTACGGTGTGTCCTGAAACTTTCAAAAAAACACAGCTTAGAGAGCATAGGGAACTTCCACGCATGGGGGTATAAAGTGGGAAAATTGAAAATCAGCAAGACACAAGCACCCCAAAGTTTAGGGCTGCTCTGTTGACAAGGACCTCCACTTCATTCCACCTTAAATATCCCAGGAAAGCGAAAAATGGATAAAAAATTTGTGGTCCTTATGTACAATGGAATATCACTCAGCCATGAAATCAATGTCATAAGGCTAGTAGCAGCATGATGAGTGGATTTAGGTACGACGATTCTAAGTGAAATAAGTCACCCAGAAAAGGACACTTCTCATAAGGTGTCACTTATAGAGGGAATGTAAAAACCGTTACACTTGAACTGAATTACAAAACAGAACAGAGTCACACATGCAGAAAACACACTATGGCTGCTTAACGGGAAAGGTGAGGTGGGGTGATACATAAAACAAGAGTTTCAAATTAGCTCAGATACCGTTCCATAAACCCAATATGGAATAGACAAGACCTACTCCTTGCTCAGAGAACTGGACTCAACACGCCCGATTCACCGCACAAGAATATATCTGACTAGTAATAATCTTAAAACCTATGTATTGATATCTCTCTGTTAGTGT
This sequence comes from Balaenoptera physalus, assembly GCF_965194825.1. NCBI lineage: Eukaryota > Metazoa > Chordata > Mammalia > Artiodactyla > Balaenopteridae > Balaenoptera > Balaenoptera physalus. The sequence goes on from NW_028125085.1 coordinate 65,463, forward strand.
GTCAAGTGGGTGTAAAGCGGCATAAACACAGCCGTGAAAAGCAGCTAAACCCCATTCTAAAAATAAATTACTTTTAAAAACCCATGAAACAAAGACAGTGAAAGAGAGAGAAATTCTTACACAATTCGTTCAGGGGCTGTGATGCAACCTGGATTGACCATATCTAGACCCACAGCTGGATGAGACATAAGGGTGGACACTCTTGGGGCTGAGAGGTTTGGTGAGGTTGGGTGAGCAAATGCAGACCCTTTAAAGTAATACTGCGTGCTACCCATCCCATGGGTCCCAAATCTCCAGGTTCAAGGGCCTCTTCCTACATCGAAAACATGCATGAGAAAGCCAGAAGAAGGTACACCGTGTGATGGGGAAAGGTTTCTAAAACGCACCTCATTGCTCATCTCCTTGTGCTCGGGTTCGCCATTCCAGCCACTTTACTAGCAATCTCCCTATTTGGAGCATCAGCACCTTTAACCTCCTGTTCCGTACAGGTTGCAATTTGTCATGAGGATGAACGGGAAGACGGGGAACCAAAGAGAGACTAGCTCTTGGTGTTGGGACAGGCACAGGTCACTCTATTTTCCCATCAGGAAGAAGAATTAACCACAGGCTCAGCCTGCCCCCCTGAACCAGAACAGGGTCTGAAGCCATCCCGCGCTTTTGCGGCCAGCTCCCAAAAAAGCGAGTTGTAAAATGGAGCTTCAGGGCACTGCAATTCACAAACCTGCAGAGTTATAAATGATAACTCTCGTCCACAAATATATTGAGGGAAGGCAAAGAGGAGGATTTGAAGTCAAGGCAGAATTGCAGGAAGCAGATTTCAGGAGGTAGATTCGAATCGCCTTTAAAGCACACGAAAAGCGGCAAAACGTTGACAATGATGCCCTTGGCCAAAAAGGGCGTATGCGTTTTTTCCTGAATATATTCAGGAAAAAACGCATACGCCCTTTTTGGCCAACCAAGCAACCTGGAAAGGCAAATCAGCGCTACAAAGAAGTCTCGCTTCCCATCGGTCAAAAGGGCCATGCTGAAAAAAGTGTCAAAACCAGAAATGCAGAACACGCCATGGAGAAATGGGAGCCTTGCTACACTGATGGGCGGGATGTAAATTGCCAACAGCCACTCTGGAGAAGTGTACGGTGTGTCCTGAAACTTTCAAAAAAACACAGCTTAGAGAGCATAGGGAACTTCCACGCATGGGGGTATAAAGTGGGAAAATTGAAAATCAGCAAGACACAAGCACCCCAAAGTTTAGGGCTGCTCTGTTGACAAGGACCTCCACTTCATTCCACCTTAAATATCCCAGGAAAGCGAAAAATGGATAAAAAATTTGTGGTCCTTATGTACAATGGAATATCACTCAGCCATGAAATCAATGTCATAAGGCTAGTAGCAGCATGATGAGTGGATTTAGGTACGACGATTCTAAGTGAAATAAGTCACACAGAAAAGGACACTTCTCATAAGGTGTCACTTATAGAGGGAATGTAAAAACCGTTACACTTGAACTGAATTACAAAACAGAACAGAGTCACACATGCAGAAAACACACTATGGCTGCTTAACGGGAAAGGTGAGGTGGGGTGATACATAAAACAAGAGTTTCAAATTAGCTCAGATACCGTTCCATAAACCCAATATGGAATAGACAAGACCTACTCCTTGCTCAGAGAACTGGACTCAACACGCCCGATTCACCGCACAAGAATATATCTGACTAGTAATAATCTTAAAACCTATGTATTGATATCTCTCTGTTAGTGTGTCAAGTGGGTGTAAAGCGGCATAAACACAGCCGTGAAAAGCAGCTAAACCCCATTCTAAAAATAAATTACTTTTAAAAACCCATGAAACAAAGACAGTGAAAGAGAGAGAAATTCTTACACAATTCGTTCAGGGGCTGTGATGCAACCTGGATTGACCATATCTAGACCCACAGCTGGATGAGACATAAGGGTGGACACTCTTGGGGCTGAGAGGTTTGGTGAGGTTGGGTGAGCAAATGCAGACCCTTTAAAGTAATACTGCGTGCTACCCATCCCATGGGTCCCAAATCTCCAGGTTCAAGGGCCTCTTCCTACATCGAAAACATGCATGAGAAAGCCAGAAGAAGGTACACCGTGTGATGGGGAAAGGTTTCTAAAACGCACCTCATTGCTCATCTCCTTGTGCTCGGGTTCGCCATTCCAGCCACTTTACTAGCAATCTCCCTATTTGGAGCATCAGCACCTTTAACCTCCTGTTCCGTACAGGTTGCAATTTGTCATGAGGATGAACGGGAAGACGGGGAACCAAAGAGAGACTAGCTCTTGGTGTTGGGACAGGCACAGGTCACTCTATTTTCCCATCAGGAAGAAGAATTAACCACAGGCTCAGCCTGCCCCCCTGAACCAGAACAGGGTCTGAAGCCATCCCGCGCTTTTGCGGCCAGCTCCCAAAAAAGCGAGTTGTAAAATGGAGCTTCAGGGCACTGCAATTCACAAACCTGCAGAGTTATAAATGATAACTCTCGTCCACAAATATATTGAGGGAAGGCAAAGAGGAGGATTTGAAGTCAAGGCAGAATTGCAGGAAGCAGATTTCAGGAGGTAGATTCGAATCGCCTTTAAAGCACACGAAAAGCGGCAAAACGTTGACAATGATGCCCTTGGCCAAAAAGGGCGTATGCGTTTTTTCCTGAATATATTCAGGAAAAAACGCATACGCCCTTTTTGGCCAACCAAGCAACCTGGAAAGGCAAATCAGCGCTACAAAGAAGTCTCGCTTCCCATCGGTCAAAAGGGCCATGCTGAAAAAAGTGTCAAAACCAGAAATGCAGAACACGCCATGGAGAAATGGGAGCCTTGCTACACTGATGGGCGGGATGTAAATTGCCAACAGCCACTCTGGAGAAGTGTACGGTGTGTCCTGAAACTTTCAAAAAAACACAGCTTAGAGAGCATAGGGAACTTCCACGCATGGGGGTATAAAGTGGGAAAATTGAAAATCAGCAAGACACAAGCACCCCAAAGTTTAGGGCTGCTCTGTTGACAAGGACCTCCACTTCATTCCACCTTAAATATCCCAGGAAAGCGAAAAATGGATAAAAAATTTGTGGTCCTTATGTACAATGGAATATCACTCAGCCATGAAATCAATGTCATAAGGCTAGTAGCAGCATGATGAGTGGATTTAGGTACGACGATTCTAAGTGAAATAAGTCACCCAGAAAAGGACACTTCTCATAAGGTGTCACTTATAGAGGGAATGTAAAAACCGTTACACTTGAACTGAATTACAAAACAGAACAGAGTCACACATGCAGAAAACACACTATGGCTGCTTAACGGGAAAGGTGAGGTGGGGTGATACATAAAACAAGAGTTTCAAATTAGCTCAGATACCGTTCCATAAACCCAATATGGAATAGACAAGACCTACTCCTTGCTCAGAGAACTGGACTCAACACGCCCGATTCACCGCACAAGAATATATCTGACTAGTAATAATCTTAAAACCTATGTATTGATATCTCTCTGTTAGTGTGTCAAGTGGGTGTAAAGCGGCATAAACACAGCCGTGAAAAGCAGCTAAACCCCATTCTAAAAATAAATTACTTTTAAAAACCCATGAAACAAAGACAGTGAAAGAGAGAGAAATTCTTACACAATTCGTTCAGGGGCTGTGATGCAACCTGGATTGACCATATCTAGACCCACAGCTGGATGAGACATAAGGGTGGACACTCTTGGGGCTGAGAGGTTTGGTGAGGTTGGGTGAGCAAATGCAGACCCTTTAAAGTAATACTGCGTGCTACCCATCCCATGGGTCCCAAATCTCCAGGTTCAAGGGCCTCTTCCTACATCGAAAACATGCATGAGAAAGCCAGAAGATGGTACACCGTGTGATGGGGAAAGGTTTCTAAAACGCACCTCATTGCTCATCTCCTTGTGCTCGGGTTCGCCATTCCAGCCACTTTACTAGCAATCTCCCTATTTGGAGCATCAGCACCTTTAACCTCCTGTTCCGTACAGGTTGCAATTTGTCATGAGGATGAACGGGAAGACGGGGAACCAAAGAGAGACTAGCTCTTGGTGTTGGGACAGGCACAGGTCACTCTATTTTCCCATCAGGAAGAAGAATTAACCACAGGCTCAGCCTGCCCCCCTGAACCAGAACAGGGTCTGAAGCCATCCCGCGCTTTTGCGGCCAGCTCCCAAAAAAGCGAGTTGTAAAATGGAGCTTCAGGGCACTGCAATTCACAAACCTGCAGAGTTATAAATGATAACTCTCGTCCACAAATATATTGAGGGAAGGCAAAGAGGAGGATTTGAAGTCAAGGCAGAATTGCAGGAAGCAGATTTCAGGAGGTAGATTCGAATCGCCTTTAAAGCACACGAAAAGCGGCAAAACGTTGACAATGATGCCCTTGGCCAAAAAGGGCGTATGCGTTTTTTCCTGAATATATTCAGGAAAAAACGCATACGCCCTTTTTGGCCAACCAAGCAACCTGGAAAGGCAAATCAGCGCTACAAAGAAGTCTCGCTTCCCATCGGTCAAAAGGGCCATGCTGAAAAAAGTGTCAAAACCAGAAATGCAGAACACGCCATGGAGAAATGGGAGCCTTGCTACACTGATGGGCGGGATGTAAATTGCCAACAGCCACTCTGGAGAAGTGTACGGTGTGTCCTGAAACTTTCAAAAAAACACAGCTTAGAGAGCATAGGGAACTTCCACGCATGGGGGTATAAAGTGGGAAAATTGAAAATCAGCAAGACACAAGCACCCCAAAGTTTAGGGCTGCTCTGTTGACAAGGACCTCCACTTCATTCCACCTTAAATATCCCAGGAAAGCGAAAAATGGATAAAAAATTTGTGGTCCTTATGTACAATGGAATATCACTCAGCCATGAAATCAATGTCATAAGGCTAGTAGCAGCATGATGAGTGGATTTAGGTACGACGATTCTAAGTGAAATAAGTCACCCAGAAAAGGACACTTCTCATAAGGTGTCACTTATAGAGGGAATGTAAAAACCGTTACACTTGAACTGAATTACAAAACAGAACAGAGTCACACATGCAGAAAACACACTATGGCTGCTTAACGGGAAAGGTGAGGTGGGGTGATACATAAAACAAGAGTTTCAAATTAGCTCAGATACCGTTCCATAAACCCAATATGGAATAGACAAGACCTACTCCTTGCTCAGAGAACTGGACTCAACACGCCCGATTCACCGCACAAGAATATATCTGACTAGTAATAATCTTAAAACCTATGTATTGATATCTCTCTGTTAGTGTGTCAAGTGGGTGTAAAGCGGCATAAACACAGCCGTGAAAAGCAGCTAAACCCCATTCTAAAAATAAATTACTTTTAAAAACCCATGAAACAAAGACAGTGAAAGAGAGAGAAATTCTTACACAATTCGTTCAGGGGCTGTGATGCAACCTGGATTGACCATATCTAGACCCACAGCTGGATGAGACATAAGGGTGGACACTCTTGGGGCTGAGAGGTTTGGTGAGGTTGGGTGAGCAAATGCAGACCCTTTAAAGTAATACTGCGTGCTACCCATCCCATGGGTCCCAAATCTCCAGGTTCAAGGGCCTCTTCCTACATCGAAAACATGCATGAGAAAGCCAGAAGATGGTACACCGTGTGATGGGGAAAGGTTTCTAAAACGCACCTCATTGCTCATCTCCTTGTGCTCGGGTTCGCCATTCCAGCCACTTTACTAGCAATCTCCCTATTTGGAGCATCAGCACCTTTAACCTCCTGTTCCGTACAGGTTGCAATTTGTCATGAGGATGAACGGGAAGACGGGGAACCAAAGAGAGACTAGCTCTTGGTGTTGGGACAGGCACAGGTCACTCTATTTTCCCATCAGGAAGAAGAATTAACCACAGGCTCAGCCTGCCCCCCTGAACCAGAACAGGGTCTGAAGCCATCCCGCGCTTTTGCGGCCAGCTCCCAAAAAAGCGAGTTGTAAAATGGAGCTTCAGGGCACTGCAATTCACAAACCTGCAGAGTTATAAATGATAACTCTCGTCCACAAATATATTGAGGGAAGGCAAAGAGGAGGATTTGAAGTCAAGGCAGAATTGCAGGAAGCAGATTTCAGGAGGTAGATTCGAATCGCCTTTAAAGCACACGAAAAGCGGCAAAACGTTGACAATGATGCCCTTGGCCAAAAAGGGCGTATGCGTTTTTTCCTGAATATATTCAGGAAAAAACGCATACGCCCTTTTTGGCCAACCAAGCAACCTGGAAAGGCAAATCAGCGCTACAAAGAAGTCTCGCTTCCCATCGGTCAAAAGGGCCATGCTGAAAAAAGTGTCAAAACCAGAAATGCAGAACACGCCATGGAGAAATGGGAGCCTTGCTACACTGATGGGCGGGATGTAAATTGCCAACAGCCACTCTGGAGAAGTGTACGGTGTGTCCTGAAACTTTCAAAAAAACACAGCTTAGAGAGCCTAGGGAACTTCCACGCATGGGGGTATAAAGTGGGAAAATTGAAAATCAGCAAGACACAAGCACCCCAAAGTTTAGGGCTGCTCTGTTGACAAGGACCTCCACTTCATTCCACCTTAAATATCCCAGGAAAGCGAAAAATGGATAAAAAATTTGTGGTCCTTATGTACAATGGAATATCACTCAGCCATGAAATCAATGTCATAAGGCTAGTAGCAGCATGATGAGTGGATTTAGGTACGACGATTCTAAGTGAAATAAGTCACCCAGAAAAGGACACTTCTCATAAGGTGTCACTTATAGAGGGAATGTAAAAACCGTTACACTTGAACTGAATTACAAAACAGAACAGAGTCACACATGCAGAAAACACACTATGGCTGCTTAACGGGAAAGGTGAGGTGGGGTGATACATAAAACAAGAGTTTCAAATTAGCTCAGATACCGTTCCATAAACCCAATATGGAATAGACAAGACCTACTCCTTGCTCAGAGAACTGGACTCAACACGCCCGATTCACCGCACAAGAATATATCTGACTAGTAATAATCTTAAAACCTATGTATTGATATCTCTCTGTTAGTGTGTCAAGTGGGTGTAAAGCGGCATAAACACAGCCGTGAAAAGCAGCTAAACCCCATTCTAAAAATAAATTACTTTTAAAAACCCATGAAACAAAGACAGTGAAAGAGAGAGAAATTCTTACACAATTCGTTCAGGGGCTGTGATGCAACCTGGATTGACCATATCTAGACCCACAGCTGGATGAGACATAAGGGTGGACACTCTTGGGGCTGAGAGGTTTGGTGAGGTTGGGTGAGCAAATGCAGACCCTTTAAAGTAATACTGCGTGCTACCCATCCCATGGGTCCCAAATCTCCAGGTTCAAGGGCCTCTTCCTACATCGAAAACATGCATGAGAAAGCCAGAAGATGGTACACCGTGTGATGGGGAAAGGTTTCTAAAACGCACCTCATTGCTCATCTCCTTGTGCTCGGGTTCGCCATTCCAGCCACTTTACTAGCAATCTCCCTATTTGGAGCATCAGCACCTTTAACCTCCTGTTCCGTACAGGTTGCAATTTGTCATGAGGATGAACGGGAAGACGGGGAACCAAAGAGAGACTAGCTCTTGGTGTTGGGACAGGCACAGGTCACTCTATTTTCCCATCAGGAAGAAGAATTAACCACAGGCTCAGCCTGCCCCCCTGAACCAGAACAGGGTCTGAAGCCATCCCGCGCTTTTGCGGCCAGCTCCCAAAAAAGCGAGTTGTAAAATGGAGCTTCAGGGCACTGCAATTCACAAACCTGCAGAGTTATAAATGATAACTCTCGTCCACAAATATATTGAGGGAAGGCAAAGAGGAGGATTTGAAGTCAAGGCAGAATTGCAGGAAGCAGATTTCAGGAGGTAGATTCGAATCGCCTTTAAAGCACACGAAAAGCGGCAAAACGTTGACAATGATGCCCTTGGCCAAAAAGGGCGTATGCGTTTTTTCCTGAATATATTCAGGAAAAAACGCATACGCCCTTTTTGGCCAACCAAGCAACCTGGAAAGGCAAATCAGCGCTACAAAGAAGTCTCGCTTCCCATCGGTCAAAAGGGCCATGCTGAAAAAAGTGTCAAAACCAGAAATGCAGAACACGCCATGGAGAAATGGGAGCCTTGCTACACTGATGGGCGGGATGTAAATTGCCAACAGCCACTCTGGAGAAGTGTACGGTGTGTCCTGAAACTTTCAAAAAAACACAGCTTAGAGAGCCTAGGGAACTTCCACGCATGGGGGTATAAAGTGGGAAAATTGAAAATCAGCAAGACACAAGCACCCCAAAGTTTAGGGCTGCTCTGTTGACAAGGACCTCCACTTCATTCCACCTTAAATATCCCAGGAAAGCGAAAAATGGATAAAAAATTTGTGGTCCTTATGTACAATGGAATATCACTCAGCCATGAAATCAATGTCATAAGGCTAGTAGCAGCATGATGAGTGGATTTAGGTACGACGATTCTAAGTGAAATAAGTCACCCAGAAAAGGACACTTCTCATAAGGTGTCACTTATAGAGGGAATGTAAAAACCGTTACACTTGAACTGAATTACAAAACAGAACAGAGTCACACATGCAGAAAACACACTATGGCTGCTTAACGGGAAAGGTGAGGTGGGGTGATACATAAAACAAGAGTTTCAAATTAGCTCAGATACCGTTCCATAAACCCAATATGGAATAGACAAGACCTACTCCTTGCTCAGAGAACTGGACTCAACACGCCCGATTCACCGCACAAGAATATATCTGACTAGTAATAATCTTAAAACCTATGTATTGATATCTCTCTGTTAGTGTGTCAAGTGGGTGTAAAGCGGCATAAACACAGCCGTGAAAAGCAGCTAAACCCCATTCTAAAAATAAATTACTTTTAAAAACCCATGAAACAAAGACAGTGAAAGAGAGAGAAATTCTTACACAATTCGTTCAGGGGCTGTGATGCAACCTGGATTGACCATATCTAGACCCACAGCTGGATGAGACATAAGGGTGGACACTCTTGGGGCTGAGAGGTTTGGTGAGGTTGGGTGAGCAAATGCAGACCCTTTAAAGTAATACTGCGTGCTACCCATCCCATGGGTCCCAAATCTCCAGGTTCAAGGGCCTCTTCCTACATCGAAAACATGCATGAGAAAGCCAGAAGATGGTACACCGTGTGATGGGGAAAGGTTTCTAAAACGCACCTCATTGCTCATCTCCTTGTGCTCGGGTTCGCCATTCCAGCCACTTTACTAGCAATCTCCCTATTTGGAGCATCAGCACCTTTAACCTCCTGTTCCGTACAGGTTGCAATTTGTCATGAGGATGAACGGGAAGACGGGGAACCAAAGAGAGACTAGCTCTTGGTGTTGGGACAGGCACAGGTCACTCTATTTTCCCATCAGGAAGAAGAATTAACCACAGGCTCAGCCTGCCCCCCTGAACCAGAACAGGGTCTGAAGCCATCCCGCGCTTTTGCGGCCAGCTCCCAAAAAAGCGAGTTGTAAAATGGAGCTTCAGGGCACTGCAATTCACAAACCTGCAGAGTTATAAATGATAACTCTCGTCCACAAATATATTGAGGGAAGGCAAAGAGGAGGATTTGAAGTCAAGGCAGAATTGCAGGAAGCAGATTTCAGGAGGTAGATTCGAATCGCCTTTAAAGCACACGAAAAGCGGCAAAACGTTGACAATGATGCCCTTGGCCAAAAAGGGCGTATGCGTTTTTTCCTGAATATATTCAGGAAAAAACGCATACGCCCTTTTTGGCCAACCAAGCAACCTGGAAAGGCAAATCAGCGCTACAAAGAAGTCTCGCTTCCCATCGGTCAAAAGGGCCATGCTGAAAAAAGTGTCAAAACCAGAAATGCAGAACACGCCATGGAGAAATGGGAGCCTTGCTACACTGATGGGCGGGATGTAAATTGCCAACAGCCACTCTGGAGAAGTGTACGGTGTGTCCTGAAACTTTCAAAAAAACACAGCTTAGAGAGCCTAGGGAACTTCCACGCATGGGGGTATAAAGTGGGAAAATTGAAAATCAGCAAGACACAAGCACCCCAAAGTTTAGGGCTGCTCTGTTGACAAGGACCTCCACTTCATTCCACCTTAAATATCCCAGGAAAGCGAAAAATGGATAAAAAATTTGTGGTCCTTATGTACAATGGAATATCACTCAGCCATGAAATCAATGTCATAAGGCTAGTAGCAGCATGATGAGTGGATTTAGGTACGACGATTCTAAGTGAAATAAGTCACCCAGAAAAGGACACTTCTCATAAGGTGTCACTTATAGAGGGAATGTAAAAACCGTTACACTTGAACTGAATTACAAAACAGAACAGAGTCACACATGCAGAAAACACACTATGGCTGCTTAACGGGAAAGGTGAGGTGGGGTGATACATAAAACAAGAGTTTCAAATTAGCTCAGATACCGTTCCATAAACCCAATATGGAATAGACAAGACCTACTCCTTGCTCAGAGAACTGGACTCAACACGCCCGATTCACCGCACAAGAATATATCTGACTAGTAATAATCTTAAAACCTATGTATTGATATCTCTCTGTTAGTGTGTCAAGTGGGTGTAAAGCGGCATAAACACAGCCGTGAAAAGCAGCTAAACCCCATTCTAAAAATAAATTACTTTTAAAAACCCATGAAACAAAGACAGTGAAAGAGAGAGAAATTCTTACACAATTCGTTCAGGGGCTGTGATGCAACCTGGATTGACCATATCTAGACCCACAGCTGGATGAGACATAAGGGTGGACACTCTTGGGGCTGAGAGGTTTGGTGAGGTTGGGTGAGCAAATGCAGACCCTTTAAAGTAATACTGCGTGCTACCCATCCCATGGGTCCCAAATCTCCAGGTTCAAGGGCCTCTTCCTACATCGAAAACATGCATGAGAAAGCCAGAAGATGGTACACCGTGTGATGGGGAAAGGTTTCTAAAACGCACCTCATTGCTCATCTCCTTGTGCTCGGGTTCGCCATTCCAGCCACTTTACTAGCAATCTCCCTATTTGGAGCATCAGCACCTTTAACCTCCTGTTCCGTACAGGTTGCAATTTGTCATGAGGATGAACGGGAAGACGGGGAACCAAAGAGAGACTAGCTCTTGGTGTTGGGACAGGCACAGGTCACTCTATTTTCCCATCAGGAAGAAGAATTAACCACAGGCTCAGCCTGCCCCCCTGAACCAGAACAGGGTCTGAAGCCATCCCGCGCTTTTGCGGCCAGCTCCCAAAAAAGCGAGTTGTAAAATGGAGCTTCAGGGCACTGCAATTCACAAACCTGCAGAGTTATAAATGATAACTCTCGTCCACAAATATATTGAGGGAAGGCAAAGAGGAGGATTTGAAGTCAAGGCAGAATTGCAGGAAGCAGATTTCAGGAGGTAGATTCGAATCGCCTTTAAAGCACACGAAAAGCGGCAAAACGTTGACAATGATGCCCTTGGCCAAAAAGGGCGTATGCGTTTTTTCCTGAATATATTCAGGAAAAAACGCATACGCCCTTTTTGGCCAACCAAGCAACCTGGAAAGGCAAATCAGCGCTACAAAGAAGTCTCGCTTCCCATCGGTCAAAAGGGCCATGCTGAAAAAAGTGTCAAAACCAGAAATGCAGAACACGCCATGGAGAAATGGGAGCCTTGCTACACTGATGGGCGGGATGTAAATTGCCAACAGCCACTCTGGAGAAGTGTACGGTGTGTCCTGAAACTTTCAAAAAAACACAGCTTAGAGAGCCTAGGGAACTTCCACGCATGGGGGTATAAAGTGGGAAAATTGAAAATCAGCAAGACACAAGCACCCCAAAGTTTAGGGCTGCTCTGTTGACAAGGACCTCCACTTCATTCCACCTTAAATATCCCAGGAAAGCGAAAAATGGATAAAAAATTTGTGGTCCTTATGTACAATGGAATATCACTCAGCCATGAAATCAATGTCATAAGGCTAGTAGCAGCATGATGAGTGGATTTAGGTACGACGATTCTAAGTGAAATAAGTCACCCAGAAAAGGACACTTCTCATAAGGTGTCACTTATAGAGGGAATGTAAAAACCGTTACACTTGAACTGAATTACAAAACAGAACAGAGTCACACATGCAGAAAACACACTATGGCTGCTTAACGGGAAAGGTGAGGTGGGGTGATACATAAAACAAGAGTTTCAAATTAGCTCAGATACCGTTCCATAAACCCAATATGGAATAGACAAGACCTACTCCTTGCTCAGAGAACTGGACTCAACACGCCCGATTCACCGCACAAGAATATATCTGACTAGTAATAATCTTAAAACCTATGTATTGATATCTCTCTGTTAGTGTGTCAAGTGGGTGTAAAGCGGCATAAACACAGCCGTGAAAAGCAGCTAAACCCCATTCTAAAAATAAATTACTTTTAAAAACCCATGAAACAAAGACAGTGAAAGAGAGAGAAATTCTTACACAATTCGTTCAGGGGCTGTGATGCAACCTGGATTGACCATATCTAGACCCACAGCTGGATGAGACATAAGGGTGGACACTCTTGGGGCTGAGAGGTTTGGTGAGGTTGGGTGAGCAAATGCAGACCCTTTAAAGTAATACTGCGTGCTACCCATCCCATGGGTCCCAAATCTCCAGGTTCAAGGGCCTCTTCCTACATCGAAAACATGCATGAGAAAGCCAGAAGAAGGTACACCGTGTGATGGGGAAAGGTTTCTAAAACGCACCTCATTGCTCATCTCCTTGTGCTCGGGTTCGCCATTCCAGCCACTTTACTAGCAATCTCCCTATTTGGAGCATCAGCACCTTTAACCTCCTGTTCCGTACAGGTTGCAATTTGTCATGAGGATGAACGGGAAGACGGGGAACCAAAGAGAGACTAGCTCTTGGTGTTGGGACAGGCACAGGTCACTCTACTTTCCCATCAGGAAGAAGAATTAACCACAGGCTCAGCCTGCCCCCCTGAACCAGAACAGGGTCTGAAGCCATCCCGCGCTTTTGCGGCCAGCTCCCAAAAAAGCGAGTTGTAAAATGGAGCTTCAGGGCACTGCAATTCACAAACCTGCAGAGTTATAAATGATAACTCTCGTCCACAAATATATTGAGGGAAGGCAAAGAGGAGGATTTGAAGTCAAGGCAGAATTGCAGGAAGCAGATTTCAGGAGGTAGATTCGAATCGCCTTTAAAGCACATGAAAAGCGGCAAAACGTTGACAATGATGCCCTTGGCCAAAAAGGGCGTATGCGTTTTTTCCTGAATATATTCAGGAAAAAACGCATACGCCCTTTTTGGCCAACCAAGCAACCTGGAAAGGCAAATCAGCGCTACAAAGAAGTCTCGCTTCCCATCGGTCAAAAGGGCCATGCTGAAAAAAGTGTCAAAACCAGAAATGCAGAACACGCCATGGAGAAATGGGAGCCTTGCTACACTGATGGGCGGGATGTAAATTGCCAACAGCCACTCTGGAGAAGTGTACGGTGTGTCCTGAAACTTTCAAAAAAACACAGCTTAGAGAGCATAGGGAACTTCCACGCATGGGGGTATAAAGTGGGAAAATTGAAAATCAGCAAGACACAAGCACCCCAAAGTTTAGGGCTGCTCTGTTGACAAGGACCTCCACTTCATTCCACCTTAAATATCCCAGGAAAGCGAAAAATGGATAAAAAATTTGTGGTCCTTATGTACAATGGAATATCACTCAGCCATGAAATCAATGTCATAAGGCTAGTAGCAGCATGATGAGTGGATTTAGGTACGACGATTCTAAGTGAAATAAGTCACCCAGAAAAGGACACTTCTCATAAGGTGTCACTTATAGAGGGAATGTAAAAACCGTTACACTTGAACTGAATTACAAAACAGAACAGAGTCACACATGCAGAAAACACACTATGGCTGCTTAACGGGAAAGGTGAGGTGGGGTGATACATAAAACAAGAGTTTCAAATTAGCTCAGATACCGTTCCATAAACCCAATATGGAATAGACAAGACCTACTCCTTGCTCAGAGAACTGGACTCAACACGCCCGATTCACCGCACAAGAATATATCTGACTAGTAATAATCTTAAAACCTATGTATTGATATCTCTCTGTTAGTGTGTCAAGTGGGTGTAAAGCGGCATAAACACAGCCGTGAAAAGCAGCTAAACCCCATTCTAAAAATAAATTACTTTTAAAAACCCATGAAACAAAGACAGTGAAAGAGAGAGAAATTCTTACACAATTCGTTCAGGGGCTGTGATGCAACCTGGATTGACCATATCTAGACCCACAGCTGGATGAGACATAAGGGTGGACACTCTTGGGGCTGAGAGGTTTGGTGAGGTTGGGTGAGCAAATGCAGACCCTTTAAAGTAATACTGCGTGCTACCCATCCCATGGGTCCCAAATCTCCAGGTTCAAGGGCCTCTTCCTACATCGAAAACATGCATGAGAAAGCCAGAAGATGGTACACCGTGTGATGGGGAAAGGTTTCTAAAACGCACCTCATTGCTCATCTCCTTGTGCTCGGGTTCGCCATTCCAGCCACTTTACTAGCAATCTCCCTATTTGGAGCATCAGCACCTTTAACCTCCTGTTCCGTACAGGTTGCAATTTGTCATGAGGATGAACGGGAAGACGGGGAACCAAAGAGAGACTAGCTCTTGGTGTTGGGACAGGCACAGGTCACTCTATTTTCCCATCAGGAAGAAGAATTAACCACAGGCTCAGCCTGCCCCCCTGAACCAGAACAGGGTCTGAAGCCATCCCGCGCTTTTGCGGCCAGCTCCCAAAAAAGCGAGTTGTAAAATGGAGCTTCAGGGCACTGCAATTCACAAACCTGCAGAGTTATAAATGATAACTCTCGTCCACAAATATATTGAGGGAAGGCAAAGAGGAGGATTTGAAGTCAAGGCAGAATTGCAGGAAGCAGATTTCAGGAGGTAGATTCGAATCGCCTTTAAAGCACACGAAAAGCGGCAAAACGTTGACAATGATGCCCTTGGCCAAAAAGGGCGTATGCGTTTTTTCCTGAATATATTCAGGAAAAAACGCATACGCCCTTTTTGGCCAACCAAGCAACCTGGAAAGGCAAATCAGCGCTACAAAGAAGTCTCGCTTCCCATCGGTCAAAAGGGCCATGCTGAAAAAAGTGTCAAAACCAGAAATGCAGAACACGCCATGGAGAAATGGGAGCCTTGCTACACTGATGGGCGGGATGTAAATTGCCAACAGCCACTCTGGAGAAGTGTACGGTGTGTCCTGAAACTTTCAAAAAAACACAGCTTAGAGAGCATAGGGAACTTCCACGCATGGGGGTATAAAGTGGGAAAATTGAAAATCAGCAAGACACAAGCACCCCAAAGTTTAGGGCTGCTCTGTTGACAAGGACCTCCACTTCATTCCACCTTAAATATCCCAGGAAAGCGAAAAATGGATAAAAAATTTGTGGTCCTTATGTACAATGGAATATCACTCAGCCATGAAATCAATGTCATAAGGCTAGTAGCAGCATGATGAGTGGATTTAGGTACGACGATTCTAAGTGAAATAAGTCACCCAGAAAAGGACACTTCTCATAAGGTGTCACTTATAGAGGGAATGTAAAAACCGTTACACTTGAACTGAATTACAAAACAGAACAGAGTCACACATGCAGAAAACACACTATGGCTGCTTAACGGGAAAGGTGAGGTGGGGTGATACATAAAACAAGAGTTTCAAATTAGCTCAGATACCGTTCCATAAACCCAATATGGAATAGACAAGACCTACTCCTTGCTCAGAGAACTGGACTCAACACGCCCGATTCACCGCACAAGAATATATCTGACTAGTAATAATCTTAAAACCTATGTATTGATATCTCTCTGTTAGTGTGTCAAGTGGGTGTAAAGCGGCATAAACACAGCCGTGAAAAGCAGCTAAACCCCATTCTAAAAATAAATTACTTTTAAAAACCCATGAAACAAAGACAGTGAAAGAGAGAGAAATTCTTACACAATTCGTTCAGGGGCTGTGATGCAACCTGGATTGACCATATCTAGACCCACAGCTGGATGAGACATAAGGGTGGACACTCTTGGGGCTGAGAGGTTTGGTGAGGTTGGGTGAGCAAATGCAGACCCTTTAAAGTAATACTGCGTGCTACCCATCCCATGGGTCCCAAATCTCCAGGTTCAAGGGCCTCTTCCTACATCGAAAACATGCATGAGAAAGCCAGAAGAAGGTACACCGTGTGATGGGGAAAGGTTTCTAAAACGCACCTCATTGCTCATCTCCTTGTGCTCGGGTTCGCCATTCCAGCCACTTTACTAGCAATCTCCCTATTTGGAGCATCAGCACCTTTAACCTCCTGTTCCGTACAGGTTGCAATTTGTCATGAGGATGAACGGGAAGACGGGGAACCAAAGAGAGACTAGCTCTTGGTGTTGGGACAGGCACAGGTCACTCTATTTTCCCATCAGGAAGAAGAATTAACCACAGGCTCAGCCTGCCCCCCTGAACCAGAACAGGGTCTGAAGCCATCCCGCGCTTTTGCGGCCAGCTCCCAAAAAAGCGAGTTGTAAAATGGAGCTTCAGGGCACTGCAATTCACAAACCTGCAGAGTTATAAATGATAACTCTCGTCCACAAATATATTGAGGGAAGGCAAAGAGGAGGATTTGAAGTCAAGGCAGAATTGCAGGAAGGAGATTTCAGGAGGTAGATTCGAATCGCCTTTAAAGCACATGAAAAGCGGCAAAACGTTGACAATGATGCCCTTGGCCAAAAAGGGCGTATGCGTTTTTTCCTGAATATATTCAGGAAAAAACGCATACGCCCTTTTTGGCCAACCAAGCAACCTGGAAAGGCAAATCAGCGCTACAAAGAAGTCTCGCTTCCCATCGGTCAAAAGGGCCATGCTGAAAAAAGTGTCAAAACCAGAAATGCAGAACACGCCATGGAGAAATGGGAGCCTTGCTACACTGATGGGCGGGATGTAAATTGCCAACAGCCACTCTGGAGAAGTGTACGGTGTGTCCTGAAACTTTCAAAAAAACACAGCTTAGAGAGCATAGGGAACTTCCACGCATGGGGGTATAAAGTGGGAAAATTGAAAATCAGCAAGACACAAGCACCCCAAAGTTTAGGGCTGCTCTGTTGACAAGGACCTCCACTTCATTCCACCTTAAATATCCCAGGAAAGCGAAAAATGGATAAAAAATTTGTGGTCCTTATGTACAATGGAATATCACTCAGCCATGAAATCAATGTCATAAGGCTAGTAGCAGCATGATGAGTGGATTTAGGTACGACGATTCTAAGTGAAATAAGTCACCCAGAAAAGGACACTTCTCATAAGGTGTCACTTATAGAGGGAATGTAAAAACCGTTACACTTGAACTGAATTACAAAACAGAACAGAGTCACACATGCAGAAAACACACTATGGCTGCTTAACGGGAAAGGTGAGGTGGGGTGATACATAAAACAAGAGTTTCAAATTAGCTCAGATACCGTTCCATAAACCCAATATGGAATAGACAAGACCTACTCCTTGCTCAGAGAACTGGACTCAACACGCCCGATTCACCGCACAAGAATATATCTGACTAGTAATAATCTTAAAACCTATGTATTGATATCTCTCTGTTAGTGTGTCAAGTGGGTGTAAAGCGGCATAAACACAGCCGTGAAAAGCAGCTAAACCCCATTCTAAAAATAAATTACTTTTAAAAACCCATGAAACAAAGACAGTGAAAGAGAGAGAAATTCTTACACAATTCGTTCAGGGGCTGTGATGCAACCTGGATTGACCATATCTAGACCCACAGCTGGATGAGACATAAGGGTGGACACTCTTGGGGCTGAGAGGTTTGGTGAGGTTGGGTGAGCAAATGCAGACCCTTTAAAGTAATACTGCGTGCTACCCATCCCATGGGTCCCAAATCTCCAGGTTCAAGGGCCTCTTCCTACATCGAAAACATGCATGAGAAAGCCAGAAGAAGGTACACCGTGTGATGGGGAAAGGTTTCTAAAACGCACCTCATTGCTCATCTCCTTGTGCTCGGGTTCGCCATTCCAGCCACTTTACTAGCAATCTCCCTATTTGGAGCATCAGCACCTTTAACCTCCTGTTCCGTACAGGTTGCAATTTGTCATGAGGATGAACGGGAAGACGGGGAACCAAAGAGAGACTAGCTCTTGGTGTTGGGACAGGCACAGGTCACTCTATTTTCCCATCAGGAAGAAGAATTAACCACAGTCTCAGCCTGCCCCCCTGAACCAGAACAGGGTCTGAAGCCATCCCGCGCTTTTGCGGCCAGCTCCCAAAAAAGCGAGTTGTAAAATGGAGCTTCAGGGCACTGCAATTCACAAACCTGCAGAGTTATAAATGATAACTCTCGTCCACAAATATATTGAGGGAAGGCAAAGAGGAGGATTTGAAGTCAAGGCAGAATTGCAGGAAGCAGATTTCAGGAGGTAGATTCGAATCGCCTTTAAAGCACATGAAAAGCGGCAAAACGTTGACAATGATGCCCTTGGCCAAAAAGGGCGTATGCGTTTTTTCCTGAATATATTCAGGAAAAAACGCATACGCCCTTTTTGGCCAACCAAGCAACCTGGAAAGGCAAATCAGCGCTACAAAGAAGTCTCGCTTCCCATCGGTCAAAAGGGCCATGCTGAAAAAAGTGTCAAAACCAGAAATGCAGAACACGCCATGGAGAAATGGGAGCCTTGCTACACTGATGGGCGGGATGTAAATTGCCAACAGCCACTCTGGAGAAGTGTACGGTGTGTCCTGAAACTTTCAAAAAAACACAGCTTAGAGAGCATAGGGAACTTCCACGCATGGGGGTATAAAGTGGGAAAATTGAAAATCAGCAAGACACAAGCACCCCAAAGTTTAGGGCTGCTCTGTTGACAAGGACCTCCACTTCATTCCACCTTAAATATCCCAGGAAAGCGAAAAATAGATAAAAAATTTGTGGTCCTTATGTACAATGGAATATCACTCAGCCATGAAATCATTGTCATAAGGCTAGTAGCAGCATGATGAGTGGATTTAGGTACGACGATTCTAAGTGAAATAAGTCACACAGAAAAGGACACTTCTCATAAGGTGTCACTTATAGAGGGAATGTAAAAACCGTTACACTTGAACTGAATTACAAAACAGAACAGAGTCACACATGCAGAAAACACACTATGGCTGCTTAACGGGAAAGGTGAGGTGGGGTGATACATAAAACAAGAGTTTCAAATTAGCTCAGATACCGTTCCATAAACCCAATATGGAATAGACAAGACCTACTCCTTGCTCAGAGAACTGGACTCAACACGCCCGATTCACCGCACAAGAATATATCTGACTAGTAATAATCTTAAAACCTATGTATTGATATCTCTCTGTTAGTGTGTCAAGTGGGTGTAAAGCGGCATAAACACAGCCGTGAAAAGCAGCTAAACCCCATTCTAAAAATAAATTACTTTTAAAAACCCATGAAACAAAGACAGGGAAAGAGAGAGAAATTCTTACACAATTCGTTCAGGGGCTGTGATGCAACCTGGATTGACCATATCTAGACCCACAGCTGGATGAGACATAAGGGTGGACACTCTTGGGGCTGAGAGGTTTGGTGAGGTTGGGTGAGCAAATGCAGACCCTTTAAAGTAATACTGCGTGGTACCCATCGCATGGGTCCCAAATCTCCAGGTTCAAGGGCCTCTTCCTACATCGAAAACATGCATGAGAAAGCCAGAAGATGGTACACCGTGTGATGGGGAAAGGTTTCTAAAACGCACCTCATTGCTCATCTCCTTGTGCTCGGGTTCGCCATTCCAGCCACTTTACTAGCAATCTCCCTACTTGGAGCATCAGCACCTTTAACCTCCTGTTCCGTACAGGTTGCAATTTGTCATGAGGATGAACGGGAAGACGGGGAACCAATGAGAGACTAGCTCTTGGTGTTGGGACAGGCACAGACCACTCTATTTTCCCATCAGGAAGAAGAATTAACCACAGGCTCAGCCTGCCGCCCTGAACCAGAACAGGGTCTGAAGCCATCCTGCGCTTTTGCGGCCAGCTCCCAAAAAAGCGAGTTGTAAAATGGAGCTTCAGGGCACTGCAATTCACAAACCTGCAGAGTTATAAATGATAACTCTCGTCCACAAATATATTGAGGGAAGGCAAAGAGGAGGATTTGAAGTCAAGGCAGAATTGCAGGAAGCAGATTTCAGGAGGTAGATTCGAATCGCCTTTAAAGCACATGAAAAGCGGCAAAACGTTGACAATGATGCCCTTGGCCAAAAAGGGCGTATGCGTTTTTTCCTGAATATATTCAGGAAAAAACGCATACGCCCTTTTTGGCCAACCAAGCAACCTGGAAAGGCAAATCAGCGCTACAAAGAAGTCTCGCTTCCCATCGGTCAAAAGGGCCATGCTGAAAAAAGTGTCAAAACCAGAAATGCAGAACACGCCATGGAGAAATGGGAGCCTTGCTACACTGATGGGCGGGATGTAAATTGCCAACAGCCACTCTGGAGAAGTGTACGGTGTGTCCTGAAACTTTCAAAAAAACACAGCTTAGAGAGCATAGGGAACTTCCACGCATGGGGGTATAAAGTGGGAAAATTGAAAATCAGCAAGACACAAGCACCCCAAAGTTTAGGGCTGCTCTGTTGACAAGGACCTCCACTTCATTCCACCTTAAATATCCCAGGAAAGCGAAAAATGGATAAAAAATTTGTGGTCCTTATGTACAATGGAATATCACTCAGCCATGAAATCAATGTCATAAGGCTAGTAGCAGCATGATGAGTGGATTTAGGTACGACGATTCTAAGTGAAATAAGTCACACAGAAAAGGACACTTCTCATAAGGTGTCACTTATAGAGGGAATGTAAAAACCGTTACACTTGAACTGAATTACAAAACAGAACAGAGTCACACATGCAGAAAACACACTATGGCTGCTTAACGGGAAAGGTGAGGTGGGCTGATACATAAAACAAGAGTTTCAAATTAGCTCAGATACCGTTCCATAAACCCAATATGGAATAGACAAGACCTACTCCTTGCTCAGAGAACTGGACTCAACACGCCCGATTCACCGCACAAGAATATATCTGACTAGTAATAATCTTAAAACCTATGTATTGATATCTCTCTGTTAGTGTGTCAAGTGGGTGTAAAGCGGCATAAACACAGCCGTGAAAAGCAGCTAAACCCCATTCTAAAAATAAATTACTTTTAAAAACCCATGAAACAAAGACAGGGAAAGAGAGAGAAATTCTTACACAATTCGTTCAGGGGCTGTGATGCAACCTGGATTGACCATATCTAGACCCACAGCTGGATGAGACATAAGGGTGGACACTCTTGGGGCTGAGAGGTTTGGTGAGGTTGGGTGAGCAAATGCAGACCCTTTAAAGTAATACTGCGTGCTACCCATCCCATGGGTCCCAAATCTCCAGGTTCAAGGGCCTCTTCCTACATCGAAAACATGCATGAGAAAGCCAGAAGAAGGTACACCGTGTGATGGGGAAAGGTTTCTAAAACGCACCTCATTGCTCATCTCCTTGTGCTCGGGTTCGCCATTCCAGCCACTTTACTAGCAATCTCCCTATTTGGAGCATCAGCACCTTTAACCTCCTGTTCCGTACAGGTTGCAATTTGTCATGAGGATGAACGGGAAGACGGGGAACCAAAGAGAGACTAGCTCTTGGTGTTGGGACAGGCACAGGTCACTCTATTTTCCCATCAGGAAGAAGAATTAACCACAGGCTCAGCCTGCCCCCCTGAACCAGAACAGGGTCTGAAGCCATCCCGCCCTTTTGCGGCCAGCTCCCAAAATAGCGAGTTGTAAAATGGAGCTTCAGGGCACTGCAATTCACAAACCTGCAGAGTTATAAATGATAACTCTCGTCCACAAATATATTGAGGGAAGGCAAAGAGGAGGATTTGAAGTCAAGGCAGAATTGCAGGAAGCAGATTTCAGGAGGTAGATTCGAATCGCCTTTAAAGCACATGAAAAGCGGCAAAACGTTGACAATGATGCCCTTGGCCAAAATGGGCGTATGCGTTTTTTCCTGAATATATTCAGGAAAAAACGCATACGCCCTTTTTGGCCAACCAAGCAACCTGGAAAGGCAAATCAGCGCTACAAAGAAGTCTCGCTTCCCATCGGTCAAAAGGGCCATGCTGAAAAAAGTGTCAAAACCAGAAATGCAGAACACGCCATGGAGAAATGGGAGCCTTGCTACACTGATGGGCGGGATGTAAATTGCCAACAGCCACTCTGGAGAAGTGTACGGTGTGTCCTGAAACTTCCAAAAAACACAGCTTAGAGAGCATAGGGCACTTCCACGCATGGGGGTATAAAGTGGGAAAATTGAAAATCAGCAAGACACAAGCACCCCAAAGTTTAGGGCTGCTCTGTTGACAAGGACCTCCACTTCATTCCACCTTAAATATCCCAGGAAAGCGAAAAATGGATAAAAAATTTGTGGTCCTTATGTACAATGGAATATCACTCAGCCATGAAATCATTGTCATAAGGCTAGTAGCAGCATGATGAGTGGATTTAGGTACGACGATTCTAAGTGAAATAAGTCACACAGAAAAGGACACTTCTCATAAGGTGTCACTTATAGAGGGAATGTAAAAACCGTTACACTTGAACTGAATTACAAAACAGAACAGAGTCACACATGCAGAAAACACACTATGGCTGCTTAACGGGAAAGGTGAGGTGGGGTGATACATAAAACAAGAGTTTCAAATTAGCTCAGATACCGTTCCATAAACCCAATATGGAATAGACAAGACCTACTCCTTGCTCAGAGAACTGGACTCAACACGCCCGATTCACCGCACAAGAATATATCTGACTAGTAATAATCTTAAAACCTATGTATTGATATCTCTCTGTTAGTGTGTCAAGTGGGTGTAAAGCGGCATAAACACAGCCGTGAAAAGCAGCTAAACCCCATTCTAAAAATAAATTACTTTTAAAAACCCATGAAACAAAGACAGGGAAAGAGAGAGAAATTCTTACACAATTCGTTCAGGGGCTGTGATGCAACCTGGATTGACCATATCTAGACCCACAGCTGGATGAGACATAAGGGTGGACACTCTTGGGGCTGAGAGGTTTGGTCAGGTTGGGCGAGCAAATGCAGACCCTTTAAAGTAATACTGCGTGGTACCCATCGCATGGGTCCCAAATCTCCAGGTTCAAGGGCATCTTCCTCCATCGAAAACATGCATGAGAAACCCAGAAGATGGTACACCGTGTGATGGGGAAAGGTTTCTAAAATGCACCTCATTTCTCATCTCCTTGTGCTCGGGTTCGCCATTCCAGCCACTTTACTAGCAATCTCCCTACTTGGAGCATAAGCACCTTTAACCTCCTGTTCCGTACAGGTTGCAATTGGTCCTGAGGATGAACGGGAAGACGGGGAACCAATGAGAGACTAGCTCTTGGTGCTGGGACAGGCACAGGTCACTCTATTTTCCCATCAGGAAGAAGAATTAACCACAGGCTCAGCCTGCCCCCCTGAACCAGAACAGGGCCTGAAGCCATCCCGCCCTTTTGCGGCCAGCTCCCAAAAAAGCGAGTTGTAAAATGGAGCTTCAGGGCACTGCAATTCACAAACCTGCAGAGTTATAAATGATAACTCTCGTCCACAAATATATTGAGGGAAGGCAAAGAGGAGGATTTGAAGTCAAGGCAGAATTGCAGGAAGCAGATTTCAGGAGGTAGATTCGAATCGCCTTTAAAGCACATGAAAAGCGGCAAAACGTTGACAATGATGCCCTTGGCCAAAAAGGGCGTATGCGTTTTTTCCTGAATATATTCAGGAAAAAACGCATACGCCCTTTTTGGCCAACCAAGCAACCTGGAAAGGCAAATCAGCGCTACAAAGAAGTCTCGCTTCCCATCGGTCAAAAGGGCCATGCTGAAAAAAGTGTCAAAACCAGAAATGCAGAACACGCCATGGAGAAATGGGAGCCTTGCTACACTGATGGGCGGGATGTAAATTGCCAACAGCCACTCTGGAGAAGTGTACGGTGTGTCCTGAAACTTTCAAAAAAACACAGCTTAGAGAGCATAGGGAACTTCCACGCATGGGGGTATAAAGTGGGAAAATTGAAAATCAGCAAGACACAAGCACCCCAAAGTTTAGGGCTGCTCTGTTGACAAGGACCTCCACTTCATTCCACCTTAAATATCCCAGGAAAGCGAAAAATGGATAAAAAATTTGTGGTCCTTATGTACAATGGAATATCACTCAGCCATGAAATCAATGTCATAAGGCTAGTAGCAGCATGATGAGTGGATTTAGGTACGACGATTCTAAGTGAAATAAGTCACACAGAAAAGGACACTTCTCATAAGGTGTCACTTATAGAGGGAATGTAAAAACCGTTACACTTGAACTGAATTACAAAACAGAACAGAGTCACACATGCAGAAAACACACTATGGCTGCTTAACGGGAAAGGTGAGGTGGGGTGATACATAAAACAAGAGTTTCAAATTAGCTCAGATACCGTTCCATAAACCCAATATGGAACAGACAAGACCTACTCCTTGCTCAGAGAACTGGACTCAACACGCCCGATTCACCGCACAAGAATATATCTGACTAGTAATAATCTTAAAACCTATGTATTGATATCTCTCTGTTAGTGTGTCAAGTGGGTGTAAAGCGGCATAAACACAGCCGTGAAAAGCAGCTAAACCCCATTCTAAAAATAAATTACTTTTAAAAACCCATGAAACAAAGACAGTGAAAGAGAGAGAAATTCTTACACAATTCGTTCAGGGGCTGTGATGCAACCTGGATTGACCATATCTAGACCCACAGCTGGATGAGACATAAGGGTGGACACTCTTGGGGCTGAGAGGTTTGGTGAGGTTGGGTGAGCAAATGCAGACCCTTTAAAGTAATACTGCGTGCTACCCATCCCATGGGTCCCAAATCTCCAGGTTCAAGGGCCTCTTCCTACATCGAAAACATGCATGAGAAAGCCAGAAGAAGGTACACCGTGTGATGGGGAAAGGTTTCTAAAACGCACCTCATTGCTCATCTCCTTGTGCTCGGGTTCGCCATTCCAGCCACTTTACTAGCAATCTCCCTATTTGGAGCATCAGCACCTTTAACCTCCTGTTCCGTACAGGTTGCAATTTGTCATGAGGATGAACGGGAAGACGGGGAACCAAAGAGAGACTAGCTCTTGGTGTTGGGACAGGCACAGGTCACTCTATTTTCCCATCAGGAAGAAGAATTAACCACAGGCTCAGCCTGCCCCCCTGAACCAGAACAGGGTCTGAAGCCATCCCGCCCTTTTGCGGCCAGCTCCCAAAATAGCGAGTTGTAAAATGGAGCTTCAGGGCACTGCAATTCACAAACCTGCAGAGTTATAAATGATAACTCTCGTCCACAAATATATTGAGGGAAGGCAAAGAGGAGGATTTGAAGTCAAGGCAGAATTGCAGGAAGCAGATTTCAGGAGGTAGATTCGAATCGCCTTTAAAGCACATGAAAAGCGGCAAAACGTTGACAATGATGCCCTTGGCCAAAATGGGCGTATGCGTTTTTTCCTGAATATATTCAGGAAAAAACGCATACGCCCTTTTTGGCCAACCAAGCAACCTGGAAAGGCAAATCAGCGCTACAAAGAAGTCTCGCTTCCCATCGGTCAAAAGGGCCATGCTGAAAAAAGTGTCAAAACCAGAAATGCAGAACACGCCATGGAGAAATGGGAGCCTTGCTACACTGATGGGCGGGATGTAAATTGCCAACAGCCACTCTGGAGAAGTGTACGGTGTGTCCTGAAACTTCCAAAAAACACAGCTTAGAGAGCATAGGGCACTTCCACGCATGGGGGTATAAAGTGGGAAAATTGAAAATCAGCAAGACACAAGCACCCCAAAGTTTAGGGCTGCTCTGTTGACAAGGACCTCCACTTCATTCCACCTTAAATATCCCAGGAAAGCGAAAAATGGATAAAAAATTTGTGGTCCTTATGTACAATGGAATATCACTCAGCCATGAAATCATTGTCATAAGGCTAGTAGCAGCATGATGAGTGGATTTAGGTACGACGATTCTAAGTGAAATAAGTCACACAGAAAAGGACACTTCTCATAAGGTGTCACTTATAGAGGGAATGTAAAAACCGTTACACTTGAACTGAATTACAAAACAGAACAGAGTCACACATGCAGAAAACACACTATGGCTGCTTAACGGGAAAGGTGAGGTGGGGTGATACATAAAACAAGAGTTTCAAATTAGCTTAGATACCGTTCCATAAACCCAATATGGAATAGACAAGACCTACTCCTTGCTCAGAGAACTGGACTCAACACGCCCGATTCACCGCACAAGAATATATCTGACTAGTAATAATCTTAAAACCTATGTATTGATATCTCTCTGTTAGTGTGTCAAGTGGGTGTAAAGCGGCATAAACACAGCCGTGAAAAGCAGCTAAACCCCATTCTAAAAATAAATTACTTTTAAAAACCCATGAAACAAAGACAGGGAAAGAGAGAGAAATTCTTACACAATTCGTTCAGGGGCTGTGATGCAACCTGGATTGACCATATCTAGACCCACAGCTGGATGAGACATAAGGGTGGACACTCTTGGGGCTGAGAGGTTTGGTGAGGTTGGGCGAGCAAATGCAGACCCTTTAAAGTAATACTGCGTGGTACCCATCGCATGGGTCCCAAATCTCCAGGTTCAAGGGCATCTTCCTCCATCGAAAACATGCATGAGAAACCCAGAAGATGGTACACCGTGTGATGGGGAAAGGTTTCTAAAATGCACCTCATTTCTCATCTCCTTGTGCTCGGGTTCGCCATTCCAGCCACTTTACTAGCAATCTCCCTACTTGGAGCATAAGCACCTTTAACCTCCTGTTCCGTACAGGTTGCAATTGGTCCTGAGGATGAACAGGAAGACGGGGAACCAATGAGAGACTAGCTCTTGGTGCTGGGACAGGCACAGGTCACTCTATTTTCCCATCAGGAAGAAGAATTAACCACAGGCTCAGCCTGCCCCCCTGAACCAGAACAGGGCCTGAAGCCATCCCGCCCTTTTGCGGCCAGCTCCCAAAAAAGCGAGTTGTAAAATGGAGCTTCAGGGCACTGCAATTCACAAACCTGCAGAGTTATAAATGATAACTCTCGTCCACAAATATATTGAGGGAAGGCAAAGAGGAGGATTTGAAGTCAAGGCAGAATTGCAGGAAGCAGATTTCAGGAGGTAGATTCGAATCGCCTTTAAAGCACATGAAAAGCGGCAAAACGTTGACAATGATGCCCTTGGCCAAAAAGGGCGTATGCGTTTTTTCCTGAATATATTCAGGAAAAAACGCATACGCCCTTTTTGGCCAACCAAGCAACCTGGAAAGGCAAATCAGCGCTACAAAGAAGTCTCGCTTCCCATCGGTCAAAAGGGCCATGCTGAAAAAAGTGTCAAAACCAGAAATGCAGAACACGCCATGGAGAAATGGGAGCCTTGCTACACTGATGGGCGGGATGTAAATTGCCAACAGCCACTCTGGAGAAGTGTACGGTGTGTCCTGAAACTTCCAAAAAACACAGCTTAGAGAGCATAGGGCACTTCCACGCATGGGGGTATAAAGTGGGAAAATTGAAAATCAGCAAGACACAAGCACCCCAAAGTTTAGGGCTGCTCTGTTGACAAGGACCTCCACTTCATTCCACCTTAAATATCCCAGGAAAGCGAAAAATGGATAAAAAATTTGTGGTCCTTATGTACAATGGAATATCACTCAGCCATGAAATCAATGTCATAAGGCTAGTAGCAGCATGATGAGTGGATTTAGGTACGACGATTCTAAGTGAAATAAGTCACACAGAAAAGGACACTTCTCATAAGGTGTCACTTATAGAGGGAATGTAAAAACCGTTACACTTGAACTGAATTACAAAACAGAACAGAGTCACACATGCAGAAAACACACTATGGCTGCTTAACGGGAAAGGTGAGGTGGGGTGATACATAAAACAAGAGTTTCAAATTAGCTCAGATACCGTTCCATAAACCCAATATGGAATAGACAAGACCTACTCCTTGCTCAGAGAACTGGACTCAACACGCCCGATTCACCGCACAAGAATATATCTGACTAGTAATAATCTTAAAACCTATGTATTGATATCTCTCTGTTAGTGTGTCAAGTGGGTGTAAAGCGGCATAAACACAGCCGTGAAAAGCAGCTAAACCCCATTCTAAAAATAAATTACTTTTAAAAACCCATGAAACAAAGACAGTGAAAGAGAGAGAAATTCTTACACAATTCGTTCAGGGGCTGTGATGCAACCTGGATTGACCATATCTAGACCCACAGCTGGATGAGACATAAGGGTGGACACTCTTGGGGCTGAGAGGTTTGGTGAGGTTGGGTGAGCAAATGCAGACCCTTTAAAGTAATACTGCGTGCTACCCATCCCATGGGTCCCAAATCTCCAGGTTCAAGGGCCTCTTCCTACATCGAAAACATGCATGAGAAAGCCAGAAGATGGTACACCGTGTGATGGGGAAAGGTTTCTAAAACGCACCTCATTGCTCATCTCCTTGTGCTCGGGTTCGCCATTCCAGCCACTTTACTAGCAATCTCCCTATTTGGAGCATCAGCACCTTTAACCTCCTGTTCCGTACAGGTTGCAATTTGTCATGAGGATGAACGGGAAGACGGGGAACCAAAGAGACACTAGCTCTTGGTGTTGGGACAGGCACAGGTGACTCTATTTTCCCATCAGGAAGAAGAATTAACCACAGGCTCAGCCTGCCCCCCTGAACCAGAACAGGGTCTGAAGCCATCCCGCCCTTTTGCGGCCAGCTCCCAAAATAGCGAGTTGTAAAATGGAGCTTCAGGGCACTGCAATTCACAAACCTGCAGAGTTATAAATGATAACTCTCGTCCACAAATATATTGAGGGAAGGCAAAGAGGAGGATTTGAAGTCAAGGCAGAATTGCAGGAAGCAGATTTCAGGAGGTAGATTCGAATCGCCTTTAAAGCACATGAAAAGCGGCAAAACGTTGACAATGATGCCCTTGGCCAAAATGGGCGTATGCGTTTTTTCCTGAATATATTCAGGAAAAAACGCATACGCCCTTTTTGGCCAACCAAGCAACCTGGAAAGGCAAATCAGCGCTACAAAGAAGTCTCGCTTCCCATCGGTCAAAAGGGCCATGCTGAAAAAAGTGTCAAAACCAGAAATGCAGAACACGCCATGGAGAAATGGGAGCCTTGCTACACTGATGGGCGGGATGTAAATTGCCAACAGCCACTCTGGAGAAGTGTACGGTGTGTCCTGAAACTTCCAAAAAACACAGCTTAGAGAGCATAGGGCACTTCCACGCATGGGGGTATAAAGTGGGAAAATTGAAAATCAGCAAGACACAAGCACCCCAAAGTTTAGGGCTGCTCTGTTGACAAGGACCTCCACTTCATTCCACCTTAAATATCCCAGGAAAGCGAAAAATGGATAAAAAATTTGTGGTCCTTATGTACAATGGAATATCACTCAGCCATGAAATCATTGTCATAAGGCTAGTAGCAGCATGATGAGTGGATTTAGGTACGACGATTCTAAGTGAAATAAGTCACACAGAAAAGGACACTTCTCATAAGGTGTCACTTATAGAGGGAATGTAAAAACCGTTACACTTGAACTGAATTACAAAACAGAACAGAGTCACACATGCAGAAAACACACTATGGCTGCTTAACGGGAAAGGTGAGGTGGGGTGATACATAAAACAAGAGTTTCAAATTAGCTCAGATACCGTTCCATAAACCCAATATGGAATAGACAAGACCTACTCCTTGCTCAGAGAACTGGACTCAACACGCCCGATTCACCGCACAAGAATATATCTGACTAGTAATAATCTTAAAACCTATGTATTGATATCTCTCTGTTAGTGTGTCAAGTGGGTGTAAAGCGGCATAAACACAGCCGTGAAAAGCAGCTAAACCCCATTCTAAAAATAAATTACTTTTAAAAACCCATGAAACAAAGACAGGGAAAGAGAGAGAAATTCTTACACAATTCGTTCAGGGGCTGTGATGCAACCTGGATTGACCATATCTAGACCCACAGCTGGATGAGACATAAGGGTGGACACTCTTGGGGCTGAGAGGTTTGGTGAGGTTGGGCGAGCAAATGCAGACCCTTTAAAGTAATACTGCGTGGTACCCATCGCATGGGTCCCAAATCTCCAGGTTCAAGGGCATCTTCCTCCATCGAAAACATGCATGAGAAACCCAGAAGATGGTACACCGTGTGATGGGGAAAGGTTTCTAAAATGCACCTCATTTCTCATCTCCTTGTGCTCGGGTTCGCCATTCCAGCCACTTTACTAGCAATCTCCCTACTTGGAGCATAAGCACCTTTAACCTCCTGTTCCGTACAGGTTGCAATTGGTCCTGAGGATGAACGGGAAGACGGGGAACCAATGAGAGACTAGCTCTTGGTGCTGGGACAGGCACAGGTCACTCTATTTTCCCATCAGGAAGAAGAATTAACCACAGGCTCAGCCTGCCCCCCTGAACCAGAACAGGGCCTGAAGCCATCCCGCCCTTTTGCGGCCAGCTCCCAAAAAAGCGAGTTGTAAAATGGAGCTTCAGGGCACTGCAATTCACAAACCTGCAGAGTTATAAATGATAACTCTCGTCCACAAATATATTGAGGGAAGGCAAAGAGGAGGATTTGAAGTCAAGGCAGAATTGCAGGAAGCAGATTTCAGGAGGTAGATTCGAATCGCCTTTAAAGCACATGAAAAGCGGCAAAACGTTGACAATGATGCCCTTGGCCAAAAAGGGCGTATGCGTTTTTTCCTGAATATATTCAGGAAAAAACGCATACGCCCTTTTTGGCCAACCAAGCAACCTGGAAAGGCAAATCAGCGCTACAAAGAAGTCTCGCTTCCCATCGGTCAAAAGGGCCATGCTGAAAAAAGTGTCAAAACCAGAAATGCAGAACACGCCATGGAGAAATGGGAGCCTTGCTACACTGATGGGCGGGATGTAAATTGCCAACAGCCACTCTGGAGAAGTGTACGGTGTGTCCTGAAACTTTCAAAAAAACACAGCTTAGAGAGCATAGGGAACTTCCACGCATGGGGGTATAAAGTGGGAAAATTGAAAATCAGCAAGACACAAGCACCCCAAAGTTTAGGGCTGCTCTGTTGACAAGGACCTCCACTTCATTCCACCTTAAATATCCCAGGAAAGCGAAAAATGGATAAAAAATTTGTGGTCCTTATGTACAATGGAATATCACTCAGCCATGAAATCAATGTCATAAGGCTAGTAGCAGCATGATGAGTGGATTTAGGTACGACGATTCTAAGTGAAATAAGTCACACAGAAAAGGACACTTCTCATAAGGTGTCACTTATAGAGGGAATGTAAAAACCGTTACACTTGAACTGAATTACAAAACAGAACAGAGTCACACATGCAGAAAACACACTATGGCTGCTTAACGGGAAAGGTGAGGTGGGGTGATACATAAAACAAGAGTTTCAAATTAGCTCAGATACCATTCCATAAACCCAATATGGAACAGACAAGACCTACTCCTTGCTCAGAGAACTGGACTCAACACGCCCGATTCACCGCACAAGAATATATCTGACTAGTAATAATCTTAAAACCTATGTATTGATATCTCTCTGTTAGTGTGTCAAGTGGGTGTAAAGCGGCATAAACACAGCCGTGAAAAGCAGCTAAACCCCATTCTAAAAATAAATTACTTTTAAAAACCCATGAAACAAAGACAGTGAAAGAGAGAGAAATTCTTACACAATTCGTTCAGGGGCTGTGATGCAACCTGGATTGACCATATCTAGACCCACAGCTGGATGAGACATAAGGGTGGACACTCTTGGGGCTGAGAGGTTTGGTGAGGTTGGGTGAGCAAATGCAGACCCTTTAAAGTAATACTGCGTGCTACCCATCCCATGGGTCCCAAATCTCCAGGTTCAAGGGCCTCTTCCTACATCGAAAACATGCATGAGAAAGCCAGAAGAAGGTACACCGTGTGATGGGGAAAGGTTTCTAAAACGCACCTCATTGCTCATCTCCTTGTGCTCGGGTTCGCCATTCCAGCCACTTTACTAGCAATCTCCCTATTTGGAGCATCAGCACCTTTAACCTCCTGTTCCGTACAGGTTGCAATTTGTCATGAGGATGAACGGGAAGACGGGGAACCAAAGAGAGACTAGCTCTTGGTGTTGGGACAGGCACAGGTCACTCTATTTTCCCATCAGGAAGAAGAATTAACCACAGGCTCAGCCTGCCCCCCTGAACCAGAACAGGGTCTGAAGCCATCCCGCCCTTTTGCGGCCAGCTCCCAAAATAGCGAGTTGTAAAATGGAGCTTCAGGGCACTGCAATTCACAAACCTGCAGAGTTATAAATGATAACTCTCGTCCACAAATATATTGAGGGAAGGCAAAGAGGAGGATTTGAAGTCAAGGCAGAATTGCAGGAAGCAGATTTCAGGAGGTAGATTCGAATCGCCTTTAAAGCACATGAAAAGCGGCAAAACGTTGACAATGATGCCCTTGGCCAAAATGGGCGTATGCGTTTTTTCCTGAATATATTCAGGAAAAAACGCATACGCCCTTTTTGGCCAACCAAGCAACCTGGAAAGGCAAATCAGCGCTACAAAGAAGTCTCGCTTCCCATCGGTCAAAAGGGCCATGCTGAAAAAAGTGTCAAAACCAGAAATGCAGAACACGCCATGGAGAAATGGGAGCCTTGCTACACTGATGGGCGGGATGTAAATTGCCAACAGCCACTCTGGAGAAGTGTACGGTGTGTCCTGAAACTTCCAAAAAACACAGCTTAGAGAGCATAGGGCACTTCCACGCATGGGGGTATAAAGTGGGAAAATTGAAAATCAGCAAGACACAAGCACCCCAAAGTTTAGGGCTGCTCTGTTGACAAGGACCTCCACTTCATTCCACCTTAAATATCCCAGGAAAGCGAAAAATGGATAAAAAATTTGTGGTCCTTATGTACAATGGAATATCACTCAGCCATGAAATCATTGTCATAAGGCTAGTAGCAGCATGATGAGTGGATTTAGGTACGACGATTCTAAGTGAAATAAGTCACACAGAAAAGGACACTTCTCATAAGGTGTCACTTATAGAGGGAATGTAAAAACCGTTACACTTGAACTGAATTACAAAACAGAACAGAGTCACACATGCAGAAAACACACTATGGCTGCTTAACGGGAAAGGTGAGGTGGGGTGATACATAAAACAAGAGTTTCAAATTAGCTTAGATACCGTTCCATAAACCCAATATGGAATAGACAAGACCTACTCCTTGCTCAGAGAACTGGACTCAACACGCCCGATTCACCGCACAAGAATATATCTGACTAGTAATAATCTTAAAACCTATGTATTGATATCTCTCTGTTAGTGTGTCAAGTGGGTGTAAAGCGGCATAAACACAGCCGTGAAAAGCAGCTAAACCCCATTCTAAAAATAAATTACTTTTAAAAACCCATGAAACAAAGACAGGGAAAGAGAGAGAAATTCTTACACAATTCGTTCAGGGGCTGTGATGCAACCTGGATTGACCATATCTAGACCCACAGCTGGATGAGACATAAGGGTGGACACTCTTGGGGCTGAGAGGTTTGGTGAGGTTGGGCGAGCAAATGCAGACCCTTTAAAGTAATACTGCGTGGTACCCATCGCATGGGTCCCAAATCTCCAGGTTCAAGGGCATCTTCCTCCATCGAAAACATGCATGAGAAACCCAGAAGATGGTACACCGTGTGATGGGGAAAGGTTTCTAAAATGCACCTCATTTCTCATCTCCTTGTGCTCGGGTTCGCCATTCCAGCCACTTTACTAGCAATCTCCCTACTTGGAGCATAAGCACCTTTAACCTCCTGTTCCGTACAGGTTGCAATTGGTCCTGAGGATGAACAGGAAGACGGGGAACCAATGAGAGACTAGCTCTTGGTGCTGGGACAGGCACAGGTCACTCTATTTTCCCATCAGGAAGAAGAATTAACCACAGGCTCAGCCTGCCCCCCTGAACCAGAACAGGGCCTGAAGCCATCCCGCCCTTTTGCGGCCAGCTCCCAAAAAAGCGAGTTGTAAAATGGAGCTTCAGGGCACTGCAATTCACAAACCTGCAGAGTTATAAATGATAACTCTCGTCCACAAATATATTGAGGGAAGGCAAAGAGGAGGATTTGAAGTCAAGGCAGAATTGCAGGAAGCAGATTTCAGGAGGTAGATTCGAATCGCCTTTAAAGCACATGAAAAGCGGCAAAACGTTGACAATGATGCCCTTGGCCAAAAAGGGCGTATGCGTTTTTTCCTGAATATATTCAGGAAAAAACGCATACGCCCTTTTTGGCCAACCAAGCAACCTGGAAAGGCAAATCAGCGCTACAAAGAAGTCTCGCTTCCCATCGGTCAAAAGGGCCATGCTGAAAAAAGTGTCAAAACCAGAAATGCAGAACACGCCATGGAGAAATGGGAGCCTTGCTACACTGATGGGCGGGATGTAAATTGCCAACAGCCACTCTGGAGAAGTGTACGGTGTGTCCTGAAACTTCCAAAAAACACAGCTTAGAGAGCATAGGGCACTTCCACGCATGGGGGTATAAAGTGGGAAAATTGAAAATCAGCAAGACACAAGCACCCCAAAGTTTAGGGCTGCTCTGTTGACAAGGACCTCCACTTCATTCCACCTTAAATATCCCAGGAAAGCGAAAAATGGATAAAAAATTTGTGGTCCTTATGTACAATGGAATATCACTCAGCCATGAAATCAATGTCATAAGGCTAGTAGCAGCATGATGAGTGGATTTAGGTACGACGATTCTAAGTGAAATAAGTCACACAGAAAAGGACACTTCTCATAAGGTGTCACTTATAGAGGGAATGTAAAAACCGTTACACTTGAACTGAATTACAAAACAGAACAGAGTCACACATGCAGAAAACACACTATGGCTGCTTAACGGGAAAGGTGAGGTGGGGTGATACATAAAACAAGAGTTTCAAATTAGCTCAGATACCGTTCCATAAACCCAATATGGAATAGACAAGACCTACTCCTTGCTCAGAGAACTGGACTCAACACGCCCGATTCACCGCACAAGAATATATCTGACTAGTAATAATCTTAAAACCTATGTATTGATATCTCTCTGTTAGTGTGTCAAGTGGGTGTAAAGCGGCATAAACACAGCCGTGAAAAGCAGCTAAACCCCATTCTAAAAATAAATTACTTTTAAAAACCCATGAAACAAAGACAGTGAAAGAGAGAGAAATTCTTACACAATTCGTTCAGGGGCTGTGATGCAACCTGGATTGACCATATCTAGACCCACAGCTGGATGAGACATAAGGGTGGACACTCTTGGGGCTGAGAGGTTTGGTGAGGTTGGGTGAGCAAATGCAGACCCTTTAAAGTAATACTGCGTGCTACCCATCCCATGGGTCCCAAATCTCCAGGTTCAAGGGCCTCTTCCTACATCGAAAACATGCATGAGAAAGCCAGAAGATGGTACACCGTGTGATGGGGAAAGGTTTCTAAAACGCACCTCATTGCTCATCTCCTTGTGCTCGGGTTCGCCATTCCAGCCACTTTACTAGCAATCTCCCTATTTGGAGCATCAGCACCTTTAACCTCCTGTTCCGTACAGGTTGCAATTTGTCATGAGGATGAACGGGAAGACGGGGAACCAAAGAGACACTAGCTCTTGGTGTTGGGACAGGCACAGGTGACTCTATTTTCCCATCAGGAAGAAGAATTAACCACAGGCTCAGCCTGCCCCCCTGAACCAGAACAGGGTCTGAAGCCATCCCGCCCTTTTGCGGCCAGCTCCCAAAATAGCGAGTTGTAAAATGGAGCTTCAGGGCACTGCAATTCACAAACCTGCAGAGTTATAAATGATAACTCTCGTCCACAAATATATTGAGGGAAGGCAAAGAGGAGGATTTGAAGTCAAGGCAGAATTGCAGGAAGCAGATTTCAGGAGGTAGATTCGAATCGCCTTTAAAGCACATGAAAAGCGGCAAAACGTTGACAATGATGCCCTTGGCCAAAATGGGCGTATGCGTTTTTTCCTGAATATATTCAGGAAAAAACGCATACGCCCTTTTTGGCCAACCAAGCAACCTGGAAAGGCAAATCAGCGCTACAAAGAAGTCTCGCTTCCCATCGGTCAAAAGGGCCATGCTGAAAAAAGTGTCAAAACCAGAAATGCAGAACACGCCATGGAGAAATGGGAGCCTTGCTACACTGATGGGCGGGATGTAAATTGCCAACAGCCACTCTGGAGAAGTGTACGGTGTGTCCTGAAACTTTCAAAAAAACACAGCTTAGAGAGCATAGGGCACTTCCACGCATGGGGGTATAAAGTGGGAAAATTGAAAATCAGCAAGACACAAGCACCCCAAAGTTTAGGGCTGCTCTGTTGACAAGGACCTCCACTTCATTCCACCTTAAATATCCCAGGAAAGCGAAAAATGGATAAAAAATTTGTGGTCCTTATGTACAATGGAATATCACTCAGCCATGAAATCATTGTCATAAGGCTAGTAGCAGCATGATGAGTGGATTTAGGTACGACGATTCTAAGTGAAATAAGTCACACAGAAAAGGACACTTCTCATAAGGTGTCACTTATAGAGGGAATGTAAAAACCGTTACACTTGAACTGAATTACAAAACAGAACAGAGTCACACATGCAGAAAACACACTATGGCTGCTTAACGGGAAAGGTGAGGTGGGGTGATACATAAAACAAGAGTTTCAAATTAGCTCAGATACCGTTCCATAAACCCAATATGGAATAGACAAGACCTACTCCTTGCTCAGAGAACTGGACTCAACACGCCCGATTCACCGCACAAGAATATATCTGACTAGTAATAATCTTAAAACCTATGTATTGATATCTCTCTGTTAGTGTGTCAAGTGGGTGTAAAGCGGCATAAACACAGCCGTGAAAAGCAGCTAAACCCCATTCTAAAAATAAATTACTTTTAAAAACCCATGAAACAAAGACAGTGAAAGAGAGAGAAATTCTTACACAATTCGTTCAGGGGCTGTGATGCA
Source organism: Balaenoptera physalus (assembly GCF_965194825.1). Lineage (NCBI taxonomy): Eukaryota > Metazoa > Chordata > Mammalia > Artiodactyla > Balaenopteridae > Balaenoptera > Balaenoptera physalus. The sequence continues at coordinate 102,584 of NW_028125085.1, forward strand.
ACCTGGATTGACCATATCTAGACCCACAGCTGGATGAGACATAAGGGTGGACACTCTTGGGGCTGAGAGGTTTGGTGAGGTTGGGTGAGCAAATGCAGACCCTTTAAAGTAATACTGCGTGCTACCCATCCCATGGGTCCCAAATCTCCAGGTTCAAGGGCCTCTTCCTACATCGAAAACATGCATGAGAAAGCCAGAAGATGGTACACCGTGTGATGGGGAAAGGTTTCTAAAACGCACCTCATTGCTCATCTCCTTGTGCTCGGGTTCGCCATTCCAGCCACTTTACTAGCAATCTCCCTATTTGGAGCATCAGCACCTTTAACCTCCTGTTCCGTACAGGTTGCAATTTGTCATGAGGATGAACGGGAAGACGGGGAACCAAAGAGAGACTAGCTCTTGGTGTTGGGACAGGCACAGGTCACTCTATTTTCCCATCAGGAAGAAGAATTAACCACAGGCTCAGCCTGCCCCCCTGAACCAGAACAGGGTCTGAAGCCATCCCGCCCTTTTGCGGCCAGCTCCCAAAAAAGCGAGTTGTAAAATGGAGCTTCAGGGCACTGCAATTCACAAACCTGCAGAGTTATAAATGATAACTCTCGTCCACAAATATATTGAGGGAAGGCAAAGAGGAGGATTTGAAGTCAAGGCAGAATTGCAGGAAGCAGATTTCAGGAGGTAGATTCGAATCGCCTTTAAAGCACATGAAAAGCGGCAAAACGTTGACAATGATGCCCTTGGCCAAAATGGGCGTATGCGTTTTTTCCTGAATATATTCAGGAAAAAACGCATACGCCCTTTTTGGCCAACCAAGCAACCTGGAAAGGCAAATCAGCGCTACAAAGAAGTCTCGCTTCCCATCGGTCAAAAGGGCCATGCTGAAAAAAGTGTCAAAACCAGAAATGCAGAACACGCCATGGAGAAATGGGAGCCTTGCTACACTGATGGGCGGGATGTAAATTGCCAACAGCCACTCTGGAGAAGTGTACGGTGTGTCCTGAAACTTCCAAAAAACACAGCTTAGAGAGCATAGGGAACTTCCACGCATGGGGGTATAAAGTGGGAAAATTGAAAATCAGCAAGACACAAGCACCCCAAAGTTTAGGGCTGCTCTGTTGACAAGGACCTCCACTTCATTCCACCTTAAATATCCCAGGAAAGCGAAAAATGGATAAAAAATTTGTGGTCCTTATGTACAATGGAATATCACTCAGCCATGAAATCATTGTCATAAGGCTAGTAGCAGCATGATGAGTGGATTTAGGTACGACGATTCTAAGTGAAATAAGTCACACAGAAAAGGACACTTCTCATAAGGTGTCACTTATAGAGGGAATGTAAAAACCGTTACACTTGAACTGAATTACAAAACAGAACAGAGTCACACATGCAGAAAACACACTATGGCTGCTTAACGGGAAAGGTGAGGTGGGGTGATACATAAAACAAGAGTTTCAAATTAGCTTAGATACCGTTCCATAAACCCAATATGGAATAGACAAGACCTACTCCTTGCTCAGAGAACTGGACTCAACACGCCCGATTCACCGCACAAGAATATATCTGACTAGTAATAATCTTAAAACCTATGTATTGATATCTCTCTGTTAGTGTGTCAAGTGGGTGTAAAGCGGCATAAACACAGCCGTGAAAAGCAGCTAAACCCCATTCTAAAAATAAATTACTTTTAAAAACCCATGAAACAAAGACAGGGAAAGAGAGAGAAATTCTTACACAATTCGTTCAGGGGCTGTGATGCAACCTGGATTGACCATATCTAGACCCACAGCTGGATGAGACATAAGGGTGGACACTCTTGGGGCTGAGAGGTTTGGTGAGGTTGGGCGAGCAAATGCAGACCCTTTAAAGTAATACTGCGTGGTACCCATCGCATGGGTCCCAAATCTCCAGGTTCAAGGGCATCTTCCTCCATCGAAAACATGCATGAGAAACCCAGAAGATGGTACACCGTGTGATGGGGAAAGGTTTCTAAAATGCACCTCATTTCTCATCTCCTTGTGCTCGGGTTCGCCATTCCAGCCACTTTACTAGCAATCTCCCTACTTGGAGCATAAGCACCTTTAACCTCCTGTTCCGTACAGGTTGCAATTGGTCCTGAGGATGAACGGGAAGACGGGGAACCAATGAGAGACTAGCTCTTGGTGCTGGGACAGGCACAGGTCACTCTATTTTCCCATCAGGAAGAAGAATTAACCACAGGCTCAGCCTGCCCCACTGAACCAGAACAGGGCCTGAAGCCATCCCGCCCTTTTGCGGCCAGCTCCCAAAAAAGCGAGTTGTAAAATGGAGCTTCAGGGCACTGCAATTCACAAACCTGCAGAGTTATAAATGATAACTCTCGTCCACAAATATATTGAGGGAAGGCAAAGAGGAGGATTTGAAGTCAAGGCAGAATTGCAGGAAGCAGATTTCAGGAGGTAGATTCGAATCGCCTTTAAAGCACATGAAAAGCGGCAAAACGTTGACAATGATGCCCTTGGCCAAAAAGGGCGTATGCGTTTTTTCCTGAATATATTCAGGAAAAAACGCATACGCCCTTTTTGGCCAACCAAGCAACCTGGAAAGGCAAATCAGCGCTACAAAGAAGTCTCGCTTCCCATCGGTCAAAAGGGCCATGCTGAAAAAAGTGTCAAAACCAGAAATGCAGAACACGCCATGGAGAAATGGGAGCCTTGCTACACTGATGGGCGGGATGTAAATTGCCAACAGCCACTCTGGAGAAGTGTACGGTGTGTCCTGAAACTTTCAAAAAAACACAGCTTAGAGAGCATAGGGAACTTCCACGCATGGGGGTATAAAGTGGGAAAATTGAAAATCAGCAAGACACAAGCACCCCAAAGTTTAGGGCTGCTCTGTTGACAAGGACCTCCACTTCATTCCACCTTAAATATCCCAGGAAAGCGAAAAATGGATAAAAAATTTGTGGTCCTTATGTACAATGGAATATCACTCAGCCATGAAATCAATGTCATAAGGCTAGTAGCAGCATGATGAGTGGATTTAGGTACGACGATTCTAAGTGAAATAAGTCACACAGAAAAGGACACTTCTCATAAGGTGTCACTTATAGAGGGAATGTAAAAACCGTTACACTTGAACTGAATTACAAAACAGAACAGAGTCACACATGCAGAAAACACACTATGGCTGCTTAACGGGAAAGGTGAGGTGGGGTGATACATAAAACAAGAGTTTCAAATTAGCTCAGATACCGTTCCATAAACCCAATATGGAATAGACAAGACCTACTCCTTGCTCAGAGAACTGGACTCAACACGCCCGATTCACCGCACAAGAATATATCTGACTAGTAATAATCTTAAAACCTATGTATTGATATCTCTCTGTTAGTGTGTCAAGTGGGTGTAAAGCGGCATAAACACAGCCGTGAAAAGCAGCTAAACCCCATTCTAAAAATAAATTACTTTTAAAAACCCATGAAACAAAGACAGTGAAAGAGAGAGAAATTCTTACACAATTCGTTCAGGGGCTGTGATGCAACCTGGATTGACCATATCTAGACCCACAGCTGGATGAGACATAAGGGTGGACACTCTTGGGGCTGAGAGGTTTGGTGAGGTTGGGTGAGCAAATGCAGACCCTTTAAAGTAATACTGCGTGCTACCCATCCCATGGGTCCCAAATCTCCAGGTTCAAGGGCCTCTTCCTACATCGAAAACATGCATGAGAAAGCCAGAAGATGGTACACCGTGTGATGGGGAAAGGTTTCTAAAACGCACCTCATTGCTCATCTCCTTGTGCTCGGGTTCGCCATTCCAGCCACTTTACTAGCAATCTCCCTATTTGGAGCATCAGCACCTTTAACCTCCTGTTCCGTACAGGTTGCAATTTGTCATGAGGATGAACGGGAAGACGGGGAACCAAAGAGACACTAGCTCTTGGTGTTGGGACAGGCACAGGTGACTCTATTTTCCCATCAGGAAGAAGAATTAACCACAGGCTCAGCCTGCCCCCCTGAACCAGAACAGGGTCTGAAGCCATCCCGCCCTTTTGCGGCCAGCTCCCAAAATAGCGAGTTGTAAAATGGAGCTTCAGGGCACTGCAATTCACAAACCTGCAGAGTTATAAATGATAACTCTCGTCCACAAATATATTGAGGGAAGGCAAAGAGGAGGATTTGAAGTCAAGGCAGAATTGCAGGAAGCAGATTTCAGGAGGTAGATTCGAATCGCCTTTAAAGCACATGAAAAGCGGCAAAACGTTGACAATGATGCCCTTGGCCAAAATGGGCGTATGCGTTTTTTCCTGAATATATTCAGGAAAAAACGCATACGCCCTTTTTGGCCAACCAAGCAACCTGGAAAGGCAAATCAGCGCTACAAAGAAGTCTCGCTTCCCATCGGTCAAAAGGGCCATGCTGAAAAAAGTGTCAAAACCAGAAATGCAGAACACGCCATGGAGAAATGGGAGCCTTGCTACACTGATGGGCGGGATGTAAATTGCCAACAGCCACTCTGGAGAAGTGTACGGTGTGTCCTGAAACTTCCAAAAAACACAGCTTAGAGAGCATAGGGAACTTCCACGCATGGGGGTATAAAGTGGGAAAATTGAAAATCAGCAAGACACAAGCACCCCAAAGTTTAGGGCTGCTCTGTTGACAAGGACCTCCACTTCATTCCACCTTAAATATCCCAGGAAAGCGAAAAATGGATAAAAAATTTGTGGTCCTTATGTACAATGGAATATCACTCAGCCATGAAATCATTGTCATAAGGCTAGTAGCAGCATGATGAGTGGATTTAGGTACGACGATTCTAAGTGAAATAAGTCACACAGAAAAGGACACTTCTCATAAGGTGTCACTTATAGAGGGAATGTAAAAACCGTTACACTTGAACTGAATTACAAAACAGAACAGAGTCACACATGCAGAAAACACACTATGGCTGCTTAACGGGAAAGGTGAGGTGGGGTGATACATAAAACAAGAGTTTCAAATTAGCTTAGATACCGTTCCATAAACCCAATATGGAATAGACAAGACCTACTCCTTGCTCAGAGAACTGGACTCAACACGCCCGATTCACCGCACAAGAATATATCTGACTAGTAATAATCTTAAAACCTATGTATTGATATCTCTCTGTTAGTGTGTCAAGTGGGTGTAAAGCGGCATAAACACAGCCGTGAAAAGCAGCTAAACCCCATTCTAAAAATAAATTACTTTTAAAAACCCATGAAACAAAGACAGGGAAAGAGAGAGAAATTCTTACACAATTCGTTCAGGGGCTGTGATGCAACCTGGATTGACCATATCTAGACCCACAGCTGGATGAGACATAAGGGTGGACACTCTTGGGGCTGAGAGGTTTGGTGAGGTTGGGCGAGCAAATGCAGACCCTTTAAAGTAATACTGCGTGGTACCCATCGCATGGGTCCCAAATCTCCAGGTTCAAGGGCATCTTCCTACATCGAAAACATGCATGAGAAACCCAGAAGATGGTACACCGTGTGATGGGGAAAGGTTTCTAAAATGCACCTCATTTCTCATCTCCTTGTGCTCGGGTTCGCCATTCCAGCCACTTTACTAGCAATCTCCCTACTTGGAGCATCAGCACCTTTAACCTCCTGTTCCGTACAGGTTGCAATTGGTCCTGAGGATGAACGGGAAGACGGGGAACCAATGAGAGACTAGCTCTTGGTGCTGGGACAGGCACAGGTCACTCTATTTTCCCATCAGGAAGAAGAATTAACCACAGGCTCAGCCTGCCCCCCTGAACCAGAACAGGGCCTGAAGCCATCCCGCCCTTTTGCGGCCAGCTCACAAAAAAGCGAGTTGTAAAATGGAGCTTCAGGGCACTGCAATTCACAAACCTGCAGAGTTATAAATGATAACTCTCGTCCACAAATATATTGAGGGAAGGCAAAGAGGAGGATTTGAAGTCAAGGCAGAATTGCAGGAAGCAGATTTCAGGAGGTAGATTCGAATCGCCTTTAAAGCACATGAAAAGCGGCAAAACGTTGACAATGATGCCCTTGGCCAAAAAGGGCGTATGCGTTTTTTCCTGAATATATTCAGGAAAAAACGCATACGCCCTTTTTGGCCAACCAAGCAACCTGGAAAGGCAAATCAGCGCTACAAAGAAGTCTCGCTTCCCATCGGTCAAAAGGGCCATGCTGAAAAAAGTGTCAAAACCAGAAATGCAGAACACGCCATGGAGAAATGGGAGCCTTGCTACACTGATGGGCGGGATGTAAATTGCCAACAGCCACTCTGGAGAAGTGTACGGTGTGTCCTGAAACTTTCAAAAAAACACAGCTTAGAGAGCATAGGGAACTTCCACGCATGGGGGTATAAAGTGGGAAAATTGAAAATCAGCAAGACACAAGCACCCCAAAGTTTAGGGCTGCTCTGTTGACAAGGACCTCCACTTCATTCCACCTTAAATATCCCAGGAAAGCGAAAAATGGATAAAAAATTTGTGGTCCTTATGTACAATGGAATATCACTCAGCCATGAAATCAATGTCATAAGGCTAGTAGCAGCATGATGAGTGGATTTAGGAACGACGATTCTAAGTGAAATAAGTCACACAGAAAAGGACACTTCTCATAAGGTGTCACTTATAGAGGGAATGTAAAAACCGTTACACTTGAACTGAATTACAAAACAGAACAGAGTCACACATGCAGAAAACACACTATGGCTGCTTAACGGGAAAGGTGAGGTGGGGTGATACATAAAACAAGAGTTTCAAATTAGCTCAGATACCGTTCCATAAACCCAATATGGAATAGACAAGACCTACTCCTTGCTCAGAGAACTGGACTCAACACGCCCGATTCACCGCACAAGAATATATCTGACTAGTAATAATCTTAAAACCTATGTATTGATATCTCTCTGTTAGTGTGTCAAGTGGGTGTAAAGCGGCATAAACACAGCCGTGAAAAGCAGCTAAACCCCATTCTAAAAATAAATTACTTTTAAAAACCCATGAAACAAAGACAGTGAAAGAGAGAGAAATTCTTACACAATTCGTTCAGGGGCTGTGATGCAACCTGGATTGACCATATCTAGACCCACAGCTGGATGAGACATAAGGGTGGACACTCTTGGGGCTGAGAGGTTTGGTGAGGTTGGGTGAGCAAATGCAGACCCTTTAAAGTAATACTGCGTGCTACCCATCCCATGGGTCCCAAATCTCCAGGTTCAAGGGCCTCTTCCTACATCGAAAACATGCATGAGAAAGCCAGAAGATGGTACACCGTGTGATGGGGAAAGGTTTCTAAAACGCACCTCATTGCTCATCTCCTTGTGCTCGGGTTCGCCATTCCAGCCACTTTACTAGCAATCTCCCTATTTGGAGCATCAGCACCTTTAACCTCCTGTTCCGTACAGGTTGCAATTTGTCATGAGGATGAACGGGAAGACGGGGAACCAAAGAGACACTAGCTCTTGGTGTTGGGACAGGCACAGGTCACTCTATTTTCCCATCAGGAAGAAGAATTAACCACAGGCTCAGCCTGCCCCCCTGAACCAGAACAGGGTCTGAAGCCATCCCGCCCTTTTGCGGCCAGCTCCCAAAAAAGCGAGTTGTAAAATGGAGCTTCAGGGCACTGCAATTCACAAACCTGCAGAGTTATAAATGATAACTCTCGTCCACAAATATATTGAGGGAAGGCAAAGAGGAGGATTTGAAGTCAAGGCAGAATTGCAGGAAGCAGATTTCAGGAGGTAGATTCGAATCGCCTTTAAAGCACATGAAAAGCGGCAAAACGTTGACAATGATGCCCTTGGCCAAAAAGGGCGTATGCGTTTTTTCCTGAATATATTCAGGAAAAAACGCATACGCCCTTTTTGGCCAACCAAGCAACCTGGAAAGGCAAATCAGCGCTACAAAGAAGTCTCGCTTCCCATCGGTCAAAAGGGCCATGCTGAAAAAAGTGTCAAAACCAGAAATGCAGAACACGCCATGGAGAAATGGGAGCCTTGCTACACTGATGGGCGGGATGTAAATTGCCAACAGCCACTCTGGAGAAGTGTACGGTGTGTCCTGAAACTTTCAAAAAAACACAGCTTAGAGAGCATAGGGAACTTCCACGCATGGGGGTATAAAGTGGGAAAATTGAAAATCAGCAAGACACAAGCACCCCAAAGTTTAGGGCTGCTCTGTTGACAAGGACCTCCACTTCATTCCACCTTAAATATCCCAGGAAAGCGAAAAATGGATAAAAAATTTGTGGTCCTTATGTACAATGGAATATCACTCAGCCATGAAATCAATGTCATAAGGCTAGTAGCAGCATGATGAGTGGATTTAGGTACGACGATTCTAAGTGAAATAAGTCACACAGAAAAGGACACTTCTCATAAGGTGTCACTTATAGAGGGAATGTAAAAACCGTTACACTTGAACTGAATTACAAAACAGAACAGAGTCACACATGCAGAAAACACACTATGGCTGCTTAATGGGAAAGGTGAGGTGGGGTGATACATAAAACAAGAGTTTCAAATTAGCTCAGATACCGTTCCATAAACCCAATATGGAATAGACAAGACCTACTCCTTGCTCAGAGAACTGGACTCAACACGCCCGATTCACCGCACAAGAATATATCTGACTAGTAATAATCTTAAAACCTATGTATTGATATCTCTCTGTTAGTGTGTCAAGTGGGTGTAAAGCGGCATAAACACAGCCGTGAAAAGCAGCTAAACCCCATTCTAAAAATAAATTACTTTTAAAAACCCATGAAACAAAGACAGTGAAAGAGAGAGAAATTCTTACACAATTCGTTCAGGGGCTGTGATGCAACCTGGATTGACCATATCTAGACCCACAGCTGGATGAGACATAAGGGTGGACACTCTTGGGGCTGAGAGGTTTGGTGAGGTTGGGTGAGCAAATGCAGACCCTTTAAAGTAATACTGCGTGCTACCCATCCCATGGGTCCCAAATCTCCAGGTTCAAGGGCCTCTTCCTACATCGAAAACATGCATGAGAAAGCCAGAAGATGGTACACCGTGTGATGGGGAAAGGTTTCTAAAACGCACCTCATTGCTCATCTCCTTGTGCTCGGGTTCGCCATTCCAGCCACTTTACTAGCAATCTCCCTATTTGGAGCATCAGCACCTTTAACCTCCTGTTCCGTACAGGTTGCAATTTGTCATGAGGATGAACGGGAAGACGGGGAACCAAAGAGACACTAGCTCTTGGTGTTGGGACAGGCACAGGTGACTCTATTTTCCCATCAGGAAGAAGAATTAACCACAGGCTCAGCCTGCCCCCCTGAACCAGAACAGGGTCTGAAGCCATCCCGCCCTTTTGCGGCCAGCTCCCAAAATAGCGAGTTGTAAAATGGAGCTTCAGGGCACTGCAATTCACAAACCTGCAGAGTTATAAATGATAACTCTCGTCCACAAATATATTGAGGGAAGGCAAAGAGGAGGATTTGAAGTCAAGGCAGAATTGCAGGAAGCAGATTTCAGGAGGTAGATTCGAATCGCCTTTAAAGCACATGAAAAGCGGCAAAACGTTGACAATGATGCCCTTGGCCAAAATGGGCGTATGCGTTTTTTCCTGAATATATTCAGGAAAAAACGCATACGCCCTTTTTGGCCAACCAAGCAACCTGGAAAGGCAAATCAGCGCTACAAAGAAGTCTCGCTTCCCATCGGTCAAAAGGGCCATGCTGAAAAAAGTGTCAAAACCAGAAATGCAGAACACGCCATGGAGAAATGGGAGCCTTGCTACACTGATGGGCGGGATGTAAATTGCCAACAGCCACTCTGGAGAAGTGTACGGTGTGTCCTGAAACTTCCAAAAAACACAGCTTAGAGAGCATAGGGAACTTCCACGCATGGGGGTATAAAGTGGGAAAATTGAAAATCAGCAAGACACAAGCACCCCAAAGTTTAGGGCTGCTCTGTTGACAAGGACCTCCACTTCATTCCACCTTAAATATCCCAGGAAAGCGAAAAATGGATAAAAAATTTGTGGTCCTTATGTACAATGGAATATCACTCAGCCATGAAATCATTGTCATAAGGCTAGTAGCAGCATGATGAGTGGATTTAGGTACGACGATTCTAAGTGAAATAAGTCACACAGAAAAGGACACTTCTCATAAGGTGTCACTTATAGAGGGAATGTAAAAACCGTTACACTTGAACTGAATTACAAAACAGAACAGAGTCACACATGCAGAAAACACACTATGGCTGCTTAACGGGAAAGGTGAGGTGGGGTGATACATAAAACAAGAGTTTCAAATTAGCTTAGATACCGTTCCATAAACCCAATATGGAATAGACAAGACCTACTCCTTGCTCAGAGAACTGGACTCAACACGCCCGATTCACCGCACAAGAATATATCTGACTAGTAATAATCTTAAAACCTATGTATTGATATCTCTCTGTTAGTGTGTCAAGTGGGTGTAAAGCGGCATAAACACAGCCGTGAAAAGCAGCTAAACCCCATTCTAAAAATAAATTACTTTTAAAAACCCATGAAACAAAGACAGGGAAAGAGAGAGAAATTCTTACACAATTCGTTCAGGGGCTGTGATGCAACCTGGATTGACCATATCTAGACCCACAGCTGGATGAGACATAAGGGTGGACACTCTTGGGGCTGAAAGGTTTGGTGAGGTTGGGTGAGCAAATGCAGACCCTTTAAAGTAATACTGCGTGCTACCCATCCCATGGGTCCCAAATCTCCAGGTTCAAGGGCCTCTTCCTACATCGAAAACATGCATGAGAAAGCCAGAAGATGGTACACCGTGTGATGGGGAAAGGTTTCTAAAACGCACCTCATTGCTCATCTCCTTGTGCTCGGGTTCGCCATTCCAGCCACTTTACTAGCAATCTCCCTATTTGGAGCATCAGCACCTTTAACCTCCTGTTCCGTACAGGTTGCAATTTGTCATGAGGATGAACGGGAAGACGGGGAACCAAAGAGAGACTAGCTCTTGGTGTTGGGACAGGCACAGGTCACTCTATTTTCCCATCAGGAAGAAGAATTAACCACAGGCTCAGCCTGCCCCCCTGAACCAGAACAGGGTCTGAAGCCATCCCGCGCTTTTGCGGCCAGCTCCCAAAAAAGCGAGTTGTAAAATGGAGCTTCAGGGCACTGCAATTCACAAACCTGCAGAGTTATAAATGATAACTCTCGTCCACAAATATATTGAGGGAAGGCAAAGAGGAGGATTTGAAGTCAAGGCAGAATTGCAGGAAGCAGATTTCAGGAGGTAGATTCGAATCGCCTTTAAAGCACACGAAAAGCGGCAAAACGTTGACAATGATGCCCTTGGCCAAAAAGGGCGTATGCGTTTTTTCCTGAATATATTCAGGAAAAAACGCATACGCCCTTTTTGGCCAACCAAGCAACCTGGAAAGGCAAATCAGCGCTACAAAGAAGTCTCGCTTCCCATCGGTCAAAAGGGCCATGCTGAAAAAAGTGTCAAAACCAGAAATGCAGAACACGCCATGGAGAAATGGGAGCCTTGCTACACTGATGGGCGGGATGTAAATTGCCAACAGCCACTCTGGAGAAGTGTACGGTGTGTCCTGAAACTTTCAAAAAAACACAGCTTAGAGAGCATAGGGAACTTCCACGCATGGGGGTATAAAGTGGGAAAATTGAAAATCAGCAAGACACAAGCACCCCAAAGTTTAGGGCTGCTCTGTTGACAAGGACCTCCACTTCATTCCACCTTAAATATCCCAGGAAAGCGAAAAATGGATAAAAAATTTGTGGTCCTTATGTACAATGGAATATCACTCAGCCATGAAATCAATGTCATAAGGCTAGTAGCAGCATGATGAGTGGATTTAGGTACGACGATTCTAAGGGAAATAAGTCACCCAGAAAAGGACACTTCTCATAAGGTGTCACTTATAGAGGGAATGTAAAAACCGTTACACTTGAACTGAATTACAAAACAGAACAGAGTCACACATGCAGAAAACACACTATGGCTGCTTAACGGGAAAGGTGAGGTGGGGTGATACATAAAACAAGAGTTTCAAATTAGCTCAGATACCGTTCCATAAACCCAATATGGAATAGACAAGACCTACTCCTTGCTCAGAGAACTGGACTCAACACGCCCGATTCACCGCACAAGAATATATCTGACTAGTAATAATCTTAAAACCTATGTATTGATATCTCTCTGTTAGTGTGTCAAGTGGGTGTAAAGCGGCATAAACACAGCCGTGAAAAGCAGCTAAACCCCATTCTAAAAATAAATTACTTTTAAAAACCCATGAAACAAAGACAGTGAAAGAGAGAGAAATTCTTACACAATTCGTTCAGGGGCTGTGATGCAACCTGGATTGACCATATCTAGACCCACAGCTGGATGAGACATAAGGGTGGACACTCTTGGGGCTGAGAGGTTTGGTGAGGTTGGGTGAGCAAATGCAGACCCTTTAAAGTAATACTGCGTGCTACCCATCCCATGGGTCCCAAATCTCCAGGTTCAAGGGCCTCTTCCTACATCGAAAACATGCATGAGAAAGCCAGAAGATGGTACACCGTGTGATGGGGAAAGGTTTCTAAAACGCACCTCATTGCTCATCTCCTTGTGCTCGGGTTCGCCATTCCAGCCACTTTACTAGCAATCTCCCTATTTGGAGCATCAGCACCTTTAACCTCCTGTTCCGTACAGGTTGCAATTTGTCATGAGGATGAACGGGAAGACGGGGAACCAAAGAGAGACTAGCTCTTGGTGTTGGGACAGGCACAGGTCACTCTATTTTCCCATCAGGAAGAAGAATTAACCACAGGCTCAGCCTGCCCCCCTGAACCAGAACAGGGTCTGAAGCCATCCCGCGCTTTTGCGGCCAGCTCCCAAAAAAGCGAGTTGTAAAATGGAGCTTCAGGGCACTGCAATTCACAAACCTGCAGAGTTATAAATGATAACTCTCGTCCACAAATATATTGAGGGAAGGCAAAGAGGAGGATTTGAAGTCAAGGCAGAATTGCAGGAAGCAGATTTCAGGAGGTAGATTCGAATCGCCTTTAAAGCACACGAAAAGCGGCAAAACGTTGACAATGATGCCCTTGGCCAAAAAGGGCGTATGCGTTTTTTCCTGAATATATTCAGGAAAAAACGCATACGCCCTTTTTGGCCAACCAAGCAACCTGGAAAGGCAAATCAGCGCTACAAAGAAGTCTCGCTTCCCATCGGTCAAAAGGGCCATGCTGAAAAAAGTGTCAAAACCAGAAATGCAGAACACGCCATGGAGAAATGGGAGCCTTGCTACACTGATGGGCGGGATGTAAATTGCCAACAGCCACTCTGGAGAAGTGTACGGTGTGTCCTGAAACTTTCAAAAAAACACAGCTTAGAGAGCATAGGGAACTTCCACGCATGGGGGTATAAAGTGGGAAAATTGAAAATCAGCAAGACACAAGCACCCCAAAGTTTAGGGCTGCTCTGTTGACAAGGACCTCCACTTCATTCCACCTTAAATATCCCAGGAAAGCGAAAAATGGATAAAAAATTTGTGGTCCTTATGTACAATGGAATATCACTCAGCCATGAAATCAATGTCATAAGGCTAGTAGCAGCATGATGAGTGGATTTAGGTACGACGATTCTAAGTGAAATAAGTCACCCAGAAAAGGACACTTCTCATAAGGTGTCACTTATAGAGGGAATGTAAAAACCGTTACACTTGAACTGAATTACAAAACAGAACAGAGTCACACATGCAGAAAACACACTATGGCTGCTTAACGGGAAAGGTGAGGTGGGGTGATACATAAAACAAGAGTTTCAAATTAGCTCAGATACCGTTCCATAAACCCAATATGGAATAGACAAGACCTACTCCTTGCTCAGAGAACTGGACTCAACACGCCCGATTCACCGCACAAGAATATATCTGACTAGTAATAATCTTAAAACCTATGTATTGATATCTCTCTGTTAGTGTGTCAAGTGGGTGTAAAGCGGCATAAACACAGCCGTGAAAAGCAGCTAAACCCCATTCTAAAAATAAATTACTTTTAAAAACCCATGAAACAAAGACAGTGAAAGAGAGAGAAATTCTTACACAATTCGTTCAGGGGCTGTGATGCAACCTGGATTGACCATATCTAGACCCACAGCTGGATGAGACATAAGGGTGGACACTCTTGGGGCTGAGAGGTTTGGTGAGGTTGGGTGAGCAAATGCAGACCCTTTAAAGTAATACTGCGTGCTACCCATCCCATGGGTCCCAAATCTCCAGGTTCAAGGGCCTCTTCCTACATCGAAAACATGCATGAGAAAGCCAGAAGATGGTACACCGTGTGATGGGGAAAGGTTTCTAAAACGCACCTCATTGCTCATCTCCTTGTGCTCGGGTTCGCCATTCCAGCCACTTTACTAGCAATCTCCCTATTTGGAGCATCAGCACCTTTAACCTCCTGTTCCGTACAGGTTGCAATTTGTCATGAGGATGAACGGGAAGACGGGGAACCAAAGAGAGACTAGCTCTTGGTGTTGGGACAGGCACAGGTCACTCTATTTTCCCATCAGGAAGAAGAATTAACCACAGGCTCAGCCTGCCCCCCTGAACCAGAACAGGGTCTGAAGCCATCCCGCGCTTTTGCGGCCAGCTCCCAAAAAAGCGAGTTGTAAAATGGAGCTTCAGGGCACTGCAATTCACAAACCTGCAGAGTTATAAATGATAACTCTCGTCCACAAATATATTGAGGGAAGGCAAAGAGGAGGATTTGAAGTCAAGGCAGAATTGCAGGAAGCAGATTTCAGGAGGTAGATTCGAATCGCCTTTAAAGCACACGAAAAGCGGCAAAACGTTGACAATGATGCCCTTGGCCAAAAAGGGCGTATGCGTTTTTTCCTGAATATATTCAGGAAAAAACGCATACGCCCTTTTTGGCCAACCAAGCAACCTGGAAAGGCAAATCAGCGCTACAAAGAAGTCTCGCTTCCCATCGGTCAAAAGGGCCATGCTGAAAAAAGTGTCAAAACCAGAAATGCAGAACACGCCATGGAGAAATGGGAGCCTTGCTACACTGATGGGCGGGATGTAAATTGCCAACAGCCACTCTGGAGAAGTGTACGGTGTGTCCTGAAACTTTCAAAAAAACACAGCTTAGAGAGCATAGGGAACTTCCACGCATGGGGGTATAAAGTGGGAAAATTGAAAATCAGCAAGACACAAGCACCCCAAAGTTTAGGGCTGCTCTGTTGACAAGGACCTCCACTTCATTCCACCTTAAATATCCCAGGAAAGCGAAAAATGGATAAAAAATTTGTGGTCCTTATGTACAATGGAATATCACTCAGCCATGAAATCAATGTCATAAGGCTAGTAGCAGCATGATGAGTGGATTTAGGTACGACGATTCTAAGTGAAATAAGTCACCCAGAAAAGGACACTTCTCATAAGGTGTCACTTATAGAGGGAATGTAAAAACCGTTACACTTGAACTGAATTACAAAACAGAACAGAGTCACACATGCAGAAAACACACTATGGCTGCTTAACGGGAAAGGTGAGGTGGGGTGATACATAAAACAAGAGTTTCAAATTAGCTCAGATACCGTTCCATAAACCCAATATGGAATAGACAAGACCTACTCCTTGCTCAGAGAACTGGACTCAACACGCCCGATTCACCGCACAAGAATATATCTGACTAGTAATAATCTTAAAACCTATGTATTGATATCTCTCTGTTAGTGTGTCAAGTGGGTGTAAAGCGGCATAAACACAGCCGTGAAAAGCAGCTAAACCCCATTCTAAAAATAAATTACTTTTAAAAACCCATGAAACAAAGACAGTGAAAGAGAGAGAAATTCTTACACAATTCGTTCAGGGGCTGTGATGCAACCTGGATTGACCATATCTAGACCCACAGCTGGATGAGACATAAGGGTGGACACTCTTGGGGCTGAGAGGTTTGGTGAGGTTGGGTGAGCAAATGCAGACCCTTTAAAGTAATACTGCGTGCTACCCATCCCATGGGTCCCAAATCTCCAGGTTCAAGGGCCTCTTCCTACATCGAAAACATGCATGAGAAAGCCAGAAGATGGTACACCGTGTGATGGGGAAAGGTTTCTAAAACGCACCTCATTGCTCATCTCCTTGTGCTCGGGTTCGCCATTCCAGCCACTTTACTAGCAATCTCCCTATTTGGAGCATCAGCACCTTTAACCTCCTGTTCCGTACAGGTTGCAATTTGTCATGAGGATGAACGGGAAGACGGGGAACCAAAGAGAGACTAGCTCTTGGTGTTGGGACAGGCACAGGTCACTCTATTTTCCCATCAGGAAGAAGAATTAACCACAGGCTCAGCCTGCCCCCCTGAACCAGAACAGGGTCTGAAGCCATCCCGCGCTTTTGCGGCCAGCTCCCAAAAAAGCGAGTTGTAAAATGGAGCTTCAGGGCACTGCAATTCACAAACCTGCAGAGTTATAAATGATAACTCTCGTCCACAAATATATTGAGGGAAGGCAAAGAGGAGGATTTGAAGTCAAGGCAGAATTGCAGGAAGCAGATTTCAGGAGGTAGATTCGAATCGCCTTTAAAGCACACGAAAAGCGGCAAAACGTTGACAATGATGCCCTTGGCCAAAAAGGGCGTATGCGTTTTTTCCTGAATATATTCAGGAAAAAACGCATACGCCCTTTTTGGCCAACCAAGCAACCTGGAAAGGCAAATCAGCGCTACAAAGAAGTCTCGCTTCCCATCGGTCAAAAGGGCCATGCTGAAAAAAGTGTCAAAACCAGAAATGCAGAACACGCCATGGAGAAATGGGAGCCTTGCTACACTGATGGGCGGGATGTAAATTGCCAACAGCCACTCTGGAGAAGTGTACGGTGTGTCCTGAAACTTTCAAAAAAACACAGCTTAGAGAGCATAGGGAACTTCCACGCATGGGGGTATAAAGTGGGAAAATTGAAAATCAGCAAGACACAAGCACCCCAAAGTTTAGGGCTGCTCTGTTGACAAGGACCTCCACTTCATTCCACCTTAAATATCCCAGGAAAGCGAAAAATGGATAAAAAATTTGTGGTCCTTATGTACAATGGAATATCACTCAGCCATGAAATCAATGTCATAAGGCTAGTAGCAGCATGATGAGTGGATTTAGGTACGACGATTCTAAGTGAAATAAGTCACCCAGAAAAGGACACTTCTCATAAGGTGTCACTTATAGAGGGAATGTAAAAACCGTTACACTTGAACTGAATTACAAAACAGAACAGAGTCACACATGCAGAAAACACACTATGGCTGCTTAACGGGAAAGGTGAGGTGGGGTGATACATAAAACAAGAGTTTCAAATTAGCTCAGATACCGTTCCATAAACCCAATATGGAATAGACAAGACCTACTCCTTGCTCAGAGAACTGGACTCAACACGCCCGATTCACCGCACAAGAATATATCTGACTAGTAATAATCTTAAAACCTATGTATTGATATCTCTCTGTTAGTGTGTCAAGTGGGTGTAAAGCGGCATAAACACAGCCGTGAAAAGCAGCTAAACCCCATTCTAAAAATAAATTACTTTTAAAAACCCATGAAACAAAGACAGTGAAAGAGAGAGAAATTCTTACACAATTCGTTCAGGGGCTGTGATGCAACCTGGATTGACCATATCTAGACCCACAGCTGGATGAGACATAAGGGTGGACACTCTTGGGGCTGAGAGGTTTGGTGAGGTTGGGTGAGCAAATGCAGACCCTTTAAAGTAATACTGCGTGCTACCCATCCCATGGGTCCCAAATCTCCAGGTTCAAGGGCCTCTTCCTACATCGAA
The DNA here is from genome assembly GCF_965194825.1 of Balaenoptera physalus. NCBI lineage: Eukaryota > Metazoa > Chordata > Mammalia > Artiodactyla > Balaenopteridae > Balaenoptera > Balaenoptera physalus. Next base: position 120,368 of record NW_028125085.1, read on the forward strand.
AACATGCATGAGAAAGCCAGAAGAAGGTACACCGTGTGATGGGGAAAGGTTTCTAAAACGCACCTCATTGCTCATCTCCTTGTGCTCGGGTTCGCCATTCCAGCCACTTTACTAGCAATCTCCCTATTTGGAGCATCAGCACCTTTAACCTCCTGTTCCGTACAGGTTGCAATTTGTCATGAGGATGAACGGGAAGACGGGGAACCAAAGAGAGACTAGCTCTTGGTGTTGGGACAGGCACAGGTCACTCTATTTTCCCATCAGGAAGAAGAATTAACCACAGGCTCAGCCTGCCCCCCTGAACCAGAACAGGGTCTGAAGCCATCCCGCGCTTTTGCGGCCAGCTCCCAAAAAAGCGAGTTGTAAAATGGAGCTTCAGGGCACTGCAATTCACAAACCTGCAGAGTTATAAATGATAACTCTCGTCCACAAATATATTGAGGGAAGGCAAAGAGGAGGATTTGAAGTCAAGGCAGAATTGCAGGAAGCAGATTTCAGGAGGTAGATTCGAATCGCCTTTAAAGCACACGAAAAGCGGCAAAACGTTGACAATGATGCCCTTGGCCAAAAAGGGCGTATGCGTTTTTTCCTGAATATATTCAGGAAAAAACGCATACGCCCTTTTTGGCCAACCAAGCAACCTGGAAAGGCAAATCAGCGCTACAAAGAAGTCTCGCTTCCCATCGGTCAAAAGGGCCATGCTGAAAAAAGTGTCAAAACCAGAAATGCAGAACACGCCATGGAGAAATGGGAGCCTTGCTACACTGATGGGCGGGATGTAAATTGCCAACAGCCACTCTGGAGAAGTGTACGGTGTGTCCTGAAACTTTCAAAAAAACACAGCTTAGAGAGCATAGGGAACTTCCACGCATGGGGGTATAAAGTGGGAAAATTGAAAATCAGCAAGACACAAGCACCCCAAAGTTTAGGGCTGCTCTGTTGACAAGGACCTCCACTTCATTCCACCTTAAATATCCCAGGAAAGCGAAAAATGGATAAAAAATTTGTGGTCCTTATGTACAATGGAATATCACTCAGCCATGAAATCAATGTCATAAGGCTAGTAGCAGCATGATGAGTGGATTTAGGTACGACGATTCTAAGGGAAATAAGTCACCCAGAAAAGGACACTTCTCATAAGGTGTCACTTATAGAGGGAATGTAAAAACCGTTACACTTGAACTGAATTACAAAACAGAACAGAGTCACACATGCAGAAAACACACTATGGCTGCTTAACGGGAAAGGTGAGGTGGGGTGATACATAAAACAAGAGTTTCAAATTAGCTCAGATACCGTTCCATAAACCCAATATGGAATAGACAAGACCTACTCCTTGCTCAGAGAACTGGACTCAACACGCCCGATTCACCGCACAAGAATATATCTGACTAGTAATAATCTTAAAACCTATGTATTGATATCTCTCTGTTAGTGTGTCAAGTGGGTGTAAAGCGGCATAAACACAGCCGTGAAAAGCAGCTAAACCCCATTCTAAAAATAAATTACTTTTAAAAACCCATGAAACAAAGACAGTGAAAGAGAGAGAAATTCTTACACAATTCGTTCAGGGGCTGTGATGCAACCTGGATTGACCATATCTAGACCCACAGCTGGATGAGACATAAGGGTGGACACTCTTGGGGCTGAGAGGTTTGGTGAGGTTGGGTGAGCAAATGCAGACCCTTTAAAGTAATACTGCGTGCTACCCATCCCATGGGTCCCAAATCTCCAGGTTCAAGGGCCTCTTCCTACATCGAAAACATGCATGAGAAAGCCAGAAGAAGGTACACCGTGTGATGGGGAAAGGTTTCTAAAACGCACCTCATTGCTCATCTCCTTGTGCTCGGGTTCGCCATTCCAGCCACTTTACTAGCAATCTCCCTATTTGGAGCATCAGCACCTTTAACCTCCTGTTCCGTACAGGTTGCAATTTGTCATGAGGATGAACGGGAAGACGGGGAACCAAAGAGAGACTAGCTCTTGGTGTTGGGACAGGCACAGGTCACTCTATTTTCCCATCAGGAAGAAGAATTAACCACAGGCTCAGCCTGCCCCCCTGAACCAGAACAGGGTCTGAAGCCATCCCGCGCTTTTGCGGCCAGCTCCCAAAAAAGCGAGTTGTAAAATGGAGCTTCAGGGCACTGCAATTCACAAACCTGCAGAGTTATAAATGATAACTCTCGTCCACAAATATATTGAGGGAAGGCAAAGAGGAGGATTTGAAGTCAAGGCAGAATTGCAGGAAGCAGATTTCAGGAGGTAGATTCGAATCGCCTTTAAAGCACACGAAAAGCGGCAAAACGTTGACAATGATGCCCTTGGCCAAAAAGGGCGTATGCGTTTTTTCCTGAATATATTCAGGAAAAAACGCATACGCCCTTTTTGGCCAACCAAGCAACCTGGAAAGGCAAATCAGCGCTACAAAGAAGTCTCGCTTCCCATCGGTCAAAAGGGCCATGCTGAAAAAAGTGTCAAAACCAGAAATGCAGAACACGCCATGGAGAAATGGGAGCCTTGCTACACTGATGGGCGGGATGTAAATTGCCAACAGCCACTCTGGAGAAGTGTACGGTGTGTCCTGAAACTTTCAAAAAAACACAGCTTAGAGAGCATAGGGAACTTCCACGCATGGGGGTATAAAGTGGGAAAATTGAAAATCAGCAAGACACAAGCACCCCAAAGTTTAGGGCTGCTCTGTTGACAAGGACCTCCACTTCATTCCACCTTAAATATCCCAGGAAAGCGAAAAATGGATAAAAAATTTGTGGTCCTTATGTACAATGGAATATCACTCAGCCATGAAATCAATGTCATAAGGCTAGTAGCAGCATGATGAGTGGATTTAGGTACGACGATTCTAAGGGAAATAAGTCACACAGAAAAGGACACTTCTCATAAGGTGTCACTTATAGAGGGAATGTAAAAACCGTTACACTTGAACTGAATTACAAAACAGAACAGAGTCACACATGCAGAAAACACACTATGGCTGCTTAACGGGAAAGGTGAGGTGGGGTGATACATAAAACAAGAGTTTCAAATTAGCTCAGATACCGTTCCATAAACCCAATATGGAATAGACAAGACCTACTCCTTGCTCAGAGAACTGGACTCAACACGCCCGATTCACCGCACAAGAATATATCTGACTAGTAATAATCTTAAAACCTATGTATTGATATCTCTCTGTTAGTGTGTCAAGTGGGTGTAAAGCGGCATAAACACAGCCGTGAAAAGCAGCTAAACCCCATTCTAAAAATAAATTACTTTTAAAAACCCATGAAACAAAGACAGTGAAAGAGAGAGAAATTCTTACACAATTCGTTCAGGGGCTGTGATGCAACCTGGATTGACCATATCTAGACCCACAGCTGGATGAGACATAAGGGTGGACACTCTTGGGGCTGAGAGGTTTGGTGAGGTTGGGTGAGCAAATGCAGACCCTTTAAAGTAATACTGCGTGCTACCCATCCCATGGGTCCCAAATCTCCAGGTTCAAGGGCCTCTTCCTACATCGAAAACATGCATGAGAAAGCCAGAAGAAGGTACACCGTGTGATGGGGAAAGGTTTCTAAAACGCACCTCATTGCTCATCTCCTTGTGCTCGGGTTCGCCATTCCAGCCACTTTACTAGCAATCTCCCTATTTGGAGCATCAGCACCTTTAACCTCCTGTTCCGTACAGGTTGCAATTTGTCATGAGGATGAACGGGAAGACGGGGAACCAAAGAGAGACTAGCTCTTGGTGTTGGGACAGGCACAGGTCACTCTATTTTCCCATCAGGAAGAAGAATTAACCACAGGCTCAGCCTGCCCCCCTGAACCAGAACAGGGTCTGAAGCCATCCCGCGCTTTTGCGGCCAGCTCCCAAAAAAGCGAGTTGTAAAATGGAGCTTCAGGGCACTGCAATTCACAAACCTGCAGAGTTATAAATGATAACTCTCGTCCACAAATATATTGAGGGAAGGCAAAGAGGAGGATTTGAAGTCAAGGCAGAATTGCAGGAAGCAGATTTCAGGAGGTAGATTCGAATCGCCTTTAAAGCACACGAAAAGCGGCAAAACGTTGACAATGATGCCCTTGGCCAAAAAGGGCGTATGCGTTTTTTCCTGAATATATTCAGGAAAAAACGCATACGCCCTTTTTGGCCAACCAAGCAACCTGGAAAGGCAAATCAGCGCTACAAAGAAGTCTCGCTTCCCATCGGTCAAAAGGGCCATGCTGAAAAAAGTGTCAAAACCAGAAATGCAGAACACGCCATGGAGAAATGGGAGCCTTGCTACACTGATGGGCGGGATGTAAATTGCCAACAGCCACTCTGGAGAAGTGTACGGTGTGTCCTGAAACTTTCAAAAAAACACAGCTTAGAGAGCATAGGGAACTTCCACGCATGGGGGTATAAAGTGGGAAAATTGAAAATCAGCAAGACACAAGCACCCCAAAGTTTAGGGCTGCTCTGTTGACAAGGACCTCCACTTCATTCCACCTTAAATATCCCAGGAAAGCGAAAAATGGATAAAAAATTTGTGGTCCTTATGTACAATGGAATATCACTCAGCCATGAAATCAATGTCATAAGGCTAGTAGCAGCATGATGAGTGGATTTAGGTACGACGATTCTAAGGGAAATAAGTCACCCAGAAAAGGACACTTCTCATAAGGTGTCACTTATAGAGGGAATGTAAAAACCGTTACACTTGAACTGAATTACAAAACAGAACAGAGTCACACATGCAGAAAACACACTATGGCTGCTTAACGGGAAAGGTGAGGTGGGGTGATACATAAAACAAGAGTTTCAAATTAGCTCAGATACCGTTCCATAAACCCAATATGGAATAGACAAGACCTACTCCTTGCTCAGAGAACTGGACTCAACACGCCCGATTCACCGCACAAGAATATATCTGACTAGTAATAATCTTAAAACCTATGTATTGATATCTCTCTGTTAGTGTGTCAAGTGGGTGTAAAGCGGCATAAACACAGCCGTGAAAAGCAGCTAAACCCCATTCTAAAAATAAATTACTTTTAAAAACCCATGAAACAAAGACAGTGAAAGAGAGAGAAATTCTTACACAATTCGTTCAGGGGCTGTGATGCAACCTGGATTGACCATATCTAGACCCACAGCTGGATGAGACATAAGGGTGGACACTCTTGGGGCTGAGAGGTTTGGTGAGGTTGGGTGAGCAAATGCAGACCCTTTAAAGTAATACTGCGTGCTACCCATCCCATGGGTCCCAAATCTCCAGGTTCAAGGGCCTCTTCCTACATCGAAAACATGCATGAGAAAGCCAGAAGAAGGTACACCGTGTGATGGGGAAAGGTTTCTAAAACGCACCTCATTGCTCATCTCCTTGTGCTCGGGTTCGCCATTCCAGCCACTTTACTAGCAATCTCCCTATTTGGAGCATCAGCACCTTTAACCTCCTGTTCCGTACAGGTTGCAATTTGTCATGAGGATGAACGGGAAGACGGGGAACCAAAGAGAGACTAGCTCTTGGTGTTGGGACAGGCACAGGTCACTCTATTTTCCCATCAGGAAGAAGAATTAACCACAGGCTCAGCCTGCCCCCCTGAACCAGAACAGGGTCTGAAGCCATCCCGCGCTTTTGCGGCCAGCTCCCAAAAAAGCGAGTTGTAAAATGGAGCTTCAGGGCACTGCAATTCACAAACCTGCAGAGTTATAAATGATAACTCTCGTCCACAAATATATTGAGGGAAGGCAAAGAGGAGGATTTGAAGTCAAGGCAGAATTGCAGGAAGCAGATTTCAGGAGGTAGATTCGAATCGCCTTTAAAGCACACGAAAAGCGGCAAAACGTTGACAATGATGCCCTTGGCCAAAAAGGGCGTATGCGTTTTTTCCTGAATATATTCAGGAAAAAACGCATACGCCCTTTTTGGCCAACCAAGCAACCTGGAAAGGCAAATCAGCGCTACAAAGAAGTCTCGCTTCCCATCGGTCAAAAGGGCCATGCTGAAAAAAGTGTCAAAACCAGAAATGCAGAACACGCCATGGAGAAATGGGAGCCTTGCTACACTGATGGGCGGGATGTAAATTGCCAACAGCCACTCTGGAGAAGTGTACGGTGTGTCCTGAAACTTTCAAAAAAACACAGCTTAGAGAGCATAGGGAACTTCCACGCATGGGGGTATAAAGTGGGAAAATTGAAAATCAGCAAGACACAAGCACCCCAAAGTTTAGGGCTGCTCTGTTGACAAGGACCTCCACTTCATTCCACCTTAAATATCCCAGGAAAGCGAAAAATGGATAAAAAATTTGTGGTCCTTATGTACAATGGAATATCACTCAGCCATGAAATCAATGTCATAAGGCTAGTAGCAGCATGATGAGTGGATTTAGGTACGACGATTCTAAGGGAAATAAGTCACCCAGAAAAGGACACTTCTCATAAGGTGTCACTTATAGAGGGAATGTAAAAACCGTTACACTTGAACTGAATTACAAAACAGAACAGAGTCACACATGCAGAAAACACACTATGGCTGCTTAACGGGAAAGGTGAGGTGGGGTGATACATAAAACAAGAGTTTCAAATTAGCTCAGATACCGTTCCATAAACCCAATATGGAATAGACAAGACCTACTCCTTGCTCAGAGAACTGGACTCAACACGCCCGATTCACCGCACAAGAATATATCTGACTAGTAATAATCTTAAAACCTATGTATTGATATCTCTCTGTTAGTGTGTCAAGTGGGTGTAAAGCGGCATAAACACAGCCGTGAAAAGCAGCTAAACCCCATTCTAAAAATAAATTACTTTTAAAAACCCATGAAACAAAGACAGTGAAAGAGAGAGAAATTCTTACACAATTCGTTCAGGGGCTGTGATGCAACCTGGATTGACCATATCTAGACCCACAGCTGGATGAGACATAAGGGTGGACACTCTTGGGGCTGAGAGGTTTGGTGAGGTTGGGTGAGCAAATGCAGACCCTTTAAAGTAATACTGCGTGCTACCCATCCCATGGGTCCCAAATCTCCAGGTTCAAGGGCCTCTTCCTACATCGAAAACATGCATGAGAAAGCCAGAAGAAGGTACACCGTGTGATGGGGAAAGGTTTCTAAAACGCACCTCATTGCTCATCTCCTTGTGCTCGGGTTCGCCATTCCAGCCACTTTACTAGCAATCTCCCTATTTGGAGCATCAGCACCTTTAACCTCCTGTTCCGTACAGGTTGCAATTTGTCATGAGGATGAACGGGAAGACGGGGAACCAAAGAGAGACTAGCTCTTGGTGTTGGGACAGGCACAGGTCACTCTATTTTCCCATCAGGAAGAAGAATTAACCACAGGCTCAGCCTGCCCCCCTGAACCAGAACAGGGTCTGAAGCCATCCCGCGCTTTTGCGGCCAGCTCCCAAAAAAGCGAGTTGTAAAATGGAGCTTCAGGGCACTGCAATTCACAAACCTGCAGAGTTATAAATGATAACTCTCGTCCACAAATATATTGAGGGAAGGCAAAGAGGAGGATTTGAAGTCAAGGCAGAATTGCAGGAAGCAGATTTCAGGAGGTAGATTCGAATCGCCTTTAAAGCACACGAAAAGCGGCAAAACGTTGACAATGATGCCCTTGGCCAAAAAGGGCGTATGCGTTTTTTCCTGAATATATTCAGGAAAAAACGCATACGCCCTTTTTGGCCAACCAAGCAACCTGGAAAGGCAAATCAGCGCTACAAAGAAGTCTCGCTTCCCATCGGTCAAAAGGGCCATGCTGAAAAAAGTGTCAAAACCAGAAATGCAGAACACGCCATGGAGAAATGGGAGCCTTGCTACACTGATGGGCGGGATGTAAATTGCCAACAGCCACTCTGGAGAAGTGTACGGTGTGTCCTGAAACTTTCAAAAAAACACAGCTTAGAGAGCATAGGGAACTTCCACGCATGGGGGTATAAAGTGGGAAAATTGAAAATCAGCAAGACACAAGCACCCCAAAGTTTAGGGCTGCTCTGTTGACAAGGACCTCCACTTCATTCCACCTTAAATATCCCAGGAAAGCGAAAAATGGATAAAAAATTTGTGGTCCTTATGTACAATGGAATATCACTCAGCCATGAAATCAATGTCATAAGGCTAGTAGCAGCATGATGAGTGGATTTAGGTACGACGATTCTAAGTGAAATAAGTCACCCAGAAAAGGACACTTCTCATAAGGTGTCACTTATAGAGGGAATGTAAAAACCGTTACACTTGAACTGAATTACAAAACAGAACAGAGTCACACATGCAGAAAACACACTATGGCTGCTTAACGGGAAAGGTGAGGTGGGGTGATACATAAAACAAGAGTTTCAAATTAGCTCAGATACCGTTCCATAAACCCAATATGGAATAGACAAGACCTACTCCTTGCTCAGAGAACTGGACTCAACACGCCCGATTCACCGCACAAGAATATATCTGACTAGTAATAATCTTAAAACCTATGTATTGATATCTCTCTGTTAGTGTGTCAAGTGGGTGTAAAGCGGCATAAACACAGCCGTGAAAAGCAGCTAAACCCCATTCTAAAAATAAATTACTTTTAAAAACCCATGAAACAAAGACAGTGAAAGAGAGAGAAATTCTTACACAATTCGTTCAGGGGCTGTGATGCAACCTGGATTGACCATATCTAGACCCACAGCTGGATGAGACATAAGGGTGGACACTCTTGGGGCTGAGAGGTTTGGTGAGGTTGGGTGAGCAAATGCAGACCCTTTAAAGTAATACTGCGTGCTACCCATCCCATGGGTCCCAAATCTCCAGGTTCAAGGGCCTCTTCCTACATCGAAAACATGCATGAGAAAGCCAGAAGAAGGTACACCGTGTGATGGGGAAAGGTTTCTAAAACGCACCTCATTGCTCATCTCCTTGTGCTCGGGTTCGCCATTCCAGCCACTTTACTAGCAATCTCCCTATTTGGAGCATCAGCACCTTTAACCTCCTGTTCCGTACAGGTTGCAATTTGTCATGAGGATGAACGGGAAGACGGGGAACCAAAGAGAGACTAGCTCTTGGTGTTGGGACAGGCACAGGTCACTCTATTTTCCCATCAGGAAGAAGAATTAACCACAGGCTCAGCCTGCCCCCCTGAACCAGAACAGGGTCTGAAGCCATCCCGCGCTTTTGCGGCCAGCTCCCAAAAAAGCGAGTTGTAAAATGGAGCTTCAGGGCACTGCAATTCACAAACCTGCAGAGTTATAAATGATAACTCTCGTCCACAAATATATTGAGGGAAGGCAAAGAGGAGGATTTGAAGTCAAGGCAGAATTGCAGGAAGCAGATTTCAGGAGGTAGATTCGAATCGCCTTTAAAGCACACGAAAAGCGGCAAAACGTTGACAATGATGCCCTTGGCCAAAAAGGGCGTATGCGTTTTTTCCTGAATATATTCAGGAAAAAACGCATACGCCCTTTTTGGCCAACCAAGCAACCTGGAAAGGCAAATCAGCGCTACAAAGAAGTCTCGCTTCCCATCGGTCAAAAGGGCCATGCTGAAAAAAGTGTCAAAACCAGAAATGCAGAACACGCCATGGAGAAATGGGAGCCTTGCTACACTGATGGGCGGGATGTAAATTGCCAACAGCCACTCTGGAGAAGTGTACGGTGTGTCCTGAAACTTTCAAAAAAACACAGCTTAGAGAGCATAGGGAACTTCCACGCATGGGGGTATAAAGTGGGAAAATTGAAAATCAGCAAGACACAAGCACCCCAAAGTTTAGGGCTGCTCTGTTGACAAGGACCTCCACTTCATTCCACCTTAAATATCCCAGGAAAGCGAAAAATGGATAAAAAATTTGTGGTCCTTATGTACAATGGAATATCACTCAGCCATGAAATCAATGTCATAAGGCTAGTAGCAGCATGATGAGTGGATTTAGGTACGACGATTCTAAGTGAAATAAGTCACACAGAAAAGGACACTTCTCATAAGGTGTCACTTATAGAGGGAATGTAAAAACCGTTACACTTGAACTGAATTACAAAACAGAACAGAGTCACACATGCAGAAAACACACTATGGCTGCTTAACGGGAAAGGTGAGGTGGGGTGATACATAAAACAAGAGTTTCAAATTAGCTCAGATACCGTTCCATAAACCCAATATGGAATAGACAAGACCTACTCCTTGCTCAGAGAACTGGACTCAACACGCCCGATTCACCGCACAAGAATATATCTGACTAGTAATAATCTTAAAACCTATGTATTGATATCTCTCTGTTAGTGTGTCAAGTGGGTGTAAAGCGGCATAAACACAGCCGTGAAAAGCAGCTAAACCCCATTCTAAAAATAAATTACTTTTAAAAACCCATGAAACAAAGACAGTGAAAGAGAGAGAAATTCTTACACAATTCGTTCAGGGGCTGTGATGCAACCTGGATTGACCATATCTAGACCCACAGCTGGATGAGACATAAGGGTGGACACTCTTGGGGCTGAGAGGTTTGGTGAGGTTGGGTGAGCAAATGCAGACCCTTTAAAGTAATACTGCGTGCTACCCATCCCATGGGTCCCAAATCTCCAGGTTCAAGGGCCTCTTCCTACATCGAAAACATGCATGAGAAAGCCAGAAGAAGGTACACCGTGTGATGGGGAAAGGTTTCTAAAACGCACCTCATTGCTCATCTCCTTGTGCTCGGGTTCGCCATTCCAGCCACTTTACTAGCAATCTCCCTATTTGGAGCATCAGCACCTTTAACCTCCTGTTCCGTACAGGTTGCAATTTGTCATGAGGATGAACGGGAAGACGGGGAACCAAAGAGAGACTAGCTCTTGGTGTTGGGACAGGCACAGGTCACTCTATTTTCCCATCAGGAAGAAGAATTAACCACAGGCTCAGCCTGCCCCCCTGAACCAGAACAGGGTCTGAAGCCATCCCGCGCTTTTGCGGCCAGCTCCCAAAAAAGCGAGTTGTAAAATGGAGCTTCAGGGCACTGCAATTCACAAACCTGCAGAGTTATAAATGATAACTCTCGTCCACAAATATATTGAGGGAAGGCAAAGAGGAGGATTTGAAGTCAAGGCAGAATTGCAGGAAGCAGATTTCAGGAGGTAGATTCGAATCGCCTTTAAAGCACACGAAAAGCGGCAAAACGTTGACAATGATGCCCTTGGCCAAAAAGGGCGTATGCGTTTTTTCCTGAATATATTCAGGAAAAAACGCATACGCCCTTTTTGGCCAACCAAGCAACCTGGAAAGGCAAATCAGCGCTACAAAGAAGTCTCGCTTCCCATCGGTCAAAAGGGCCATGCTGAAAAAAGTGTCAAAACCAGAAATGCAGAACACGCCATGGAGAAATGGGAGCCTTGCTACACTGATGGGCGGGATGTAAATTGCCAACAGCCACTCTGGAGAAGTGTACGGTGTGTCCTGAAACTTTCAAAAAAACACAGCTTAGAGAGCATAGGGAACTTCCACGCATGGGGGTATAAAGTGGGAAAATTGAAAATCAGCAAGACACAAGCACCCCAAAGTTTAGGGCTGCTCTGTTGACAAGGACCTCCACTTCATTCCACCTTAAATATCCCAGGAAAGCGAAAAATGGATAAAAAATTTGTGGTCCTTATGTACAATGGAATATCACTCAGCCATGAAATCAATGTCATAAGGCTAGTAGCAGCATGATGAGTGGATTTAGGTACGACGATTCTAAGTGAAATAAGTCACCCAGAAAAGGACACTTCTCATAAGGTGTCACTTATAGAGGGAATGTAAAAACCGTTACACTTGAACTGAATTACAAAACAGAACAGAGTCACACATGCAGAAAACACACTATGGCTGCTTAACGGGAAAGGTGAGGTGGGGTGATACATAAAACAAGAGTTTCAAATTAGCTCAGATACCGTTCCATAAACCCAATATGGAATAGACAAGACCTACTCCTTGCTCAGAGAACTGGACTCAACACGCCCGATTCACCGCACAAGAATATATCTGACTAGTAATAATCTTAAAACCTATGTATTGATATCTCTCTGTTAGTGTGTCAAGTGGGTGTAAAGCGGCATAAACACAGCCGTGAAAAGCAGCTAAACCCCATTCTAAAAATAAATTACTTTTAAAAACCCATGAAACAAAGACAGTGAAAGAGAGAGAAATTCTTACACAATTCGTTCAGGGGCTGTGATGCAACCTGGATTGACCATATCTAGACCCACAGCTGGATGAGACATAAGGGTGGACACTCTTGGGGCTGAGAGGTTTGGTGAGGTTGGGTGAGCAAATGCAGACCCTTTAAAGTAATACTGCGTGCTACCCATCCCATGGGTCCCAAATCTCCAGGTTCAAGGGCCTCTTCCTACATCGAAAACATGCATGAGAAAGCCAGAAGATGGTACACCGTGTGATGGGGAAAGGTTTCTAAAACGCACCTCATTGCTCATCTCCTTGTGCTCGGGTTCGCCATTCCAGCCACTTTACTAGCAATCTCCCTATTTGGAGCATCAGCACCTTTAACCTCCTGTTCCGTACAGGTTGCAATTTGTCATGAGGATGAACGGGAAGACGGGGAACCAAAGAGAGACTAGCTCTTGGTGTTGGGACAGGCACAGGTCACTCTATTTTCCCATCAGGAAGAAGAATTAACCACAGGCTCAGCCTGCCCCCCTGAACCAGAACAGGGTCTGAAGCCATCCCGCGCTTTTGCGGCCAGCTCCCAAAAAAGCGAGTTGTAAAATGGAGCTTCAGGGCACTGCAATTCACAAACCTGCAGAGTTATAAATGATAACTCTCGTCCACAAATATATTGAGGGAAGGCAAAGAGGAGGATTTGAAGTCAAGGCAGAATTGCAGGAAGCAGATTTCAGGAGGTAGATTCGAATCGCCTTTAAAGCACACGAAAAGCGGCAAAACGTTGACAATGATGCCCTTGGCCAAAAAGGGCGTATGCGTTTTTTCCTGAATATATTCAGGAAAAAACGCATACGCCCTTTTTGGCCAACCAAGCAACCTGGAAAGGCAAATCAGCGCTACAAAGAAGTCTCGCTTCCCATCGGTCAAAAGGGCCATGCTGAAAAAAGTGTCAAAACCAGAAATGCAGAACACGCCATGGAGAAATGGGAGCCTTGCTACACTGATGGGCGGGATGTAAATTGCCAACAGCCACTCTGGAGAAGTGTACGGTGTGTCCTGAAACTTTCAAAAAAACACAGCTTAGAGAGCATAGGGAACTTCCACGCATGGGGGTATAAAGTGGGAAAATTGAAAATCAGCAAGACACAAGCACCCCAAAGTTTAGGGCTGCTCTGTTGACAAGGACCTCCACTTCATTCCACCTTAAATATCCCAGGAAAGCGAAAAATGGATAAAAAATTTGTGGTCCTTATGTACAATGGAATATCACTCAGCCATGAAATCAATGTCATAAGGCTAGTAGCAGCATGATGAGTGGATTTAGGTACGACGATTCTAAGTGAAATAAGTCACCCAGAAAAGGACACTTCTCATAAGGTGTCACTTATAGAGGGAATGTAAAAACCGTTACACTTGAACTGAATTACAAAACAGAACAGAGTCACACATGCAGAAAACACACTATGGCTGCTTAACGGGAAAGGTGAGGTGGGGTGATACATAAAACAAGAGTTTCAAATTAGCTCAGATACCGTTCCATAAACCCAATATGGAATAGACAAGACCTACTCCTTGCTCAGAGAACTGGACTCAACACGCCCGATTCACCGCACAAGAATATATCTGACTAGTAATAATCTTAAAACCTATGTATTGATATCTCTCTGTTAGTGTGTCAAGTGGGTGTAAAGCGGCATAAACACAGCCGTGAAAAGCAGCTAAACCCCATTCTAAAAATAAATTACTTTTAAAAACCCATGAAACAAAGACAGTGAAAGAGAGAGAAATTCTTACACAATTCGTTCAGGGGCTGTGATGCAACCTGGATTGACCATATCTAGACCCACAGCTGGATGAGACATAAGGGTGGACACTCTTGGGGCTGAGAGGTTTGGTGAGGTTGGGTGAGCAAATGCAGACCCTTTAAAGTAATACTGCGTGCTACCCATCCCATGGGTCCCAAATCTCCAGGTTCAAGGGCCTCTTCCTACATCGAAAACATGCATGAGAAAGCCAGAAGATGGTACACCGTGTGATGGGGAAAGGTTTCTAAAACGCACCTCATTGCTCATCTCCTTGTGCTCGGGTTCGCCATTCCAGCCACTTTACTAGCAATCTCCCTATTTGGAGCATCAGCACCTTTAACCTCCTGTTCCGTACAGGTTGCAATTTGTCATGAGGATGAACGGGAAGACGGGGAACCAAAGAGAGACTAGCTCTTGGTGTTGGGACAGGCACAGGTCACTCTATTTTCCCATCAGGAAGAAGAATTAACCACAGGCTCAGCCTGCCCCCCTGAACCAGAACAGGGTCTGAAGCCATCCCGCGCTTTTGCGGCCAGCTCCCAAAAAAGCGAGTTGTAAAATGGAGCTTCAGGGCACTGCAATTCACAAACCTGCAGAGTTATAAATGATAACTCTCGTCCACAAATATATTGAGGGAAGGCAAAGAGGAGGATTTGAAGTCAAGGCAGAATTGCAGGAAGCAGATTTCAGGAGGTAGATTCGAATCGCCTTTAAAGCACACGAAAAGCGGCAAAACGTTGACAATGATGCCCTTGGCCAAAAAGGGCGTATGCGTTTTTTCCTGAATATATTCAGGAAAAAACGCATACGCCCTTTTTGGCCAACC
>NW_028125084.1:0-135000 GCF_965194825.1 Balaenoptera physalus
CTTGGTAAGAGATGGGTCAAGAAATTAGCTCAGGATAGTGTCAGGACGTTAGATATTGACGGCAGCAGGGCCTTAGTTAGGGACAGTGTCAGGCCCTGAATTAGGACGAACATCGAGGCCTTAGGTACGGACAGGGTCACAGCCTCGAGAGTAATTTTAGGCCCTTAGTTAAGGACAGCAGCAGGGCTGTAGTTAGCATAAGAGGCACGACATTTGCTAGGGCCAGGGTCAGGTTACGCTCTAGGGATAGTGTCAGGAAAGGACCTAAGCATAGTGTCAAAACCTTAGTTACTGAGAGTATCAGATCCTTATTTAGAACCAGTGTCAGGGCTTCAGGTAGGGACAGCATCAGAGCCTGACTTAGGGAGAGCGACAGGGCCTGAGTGAGGCCTAGCGTCAGGCCCTTAGATGAGGACAATGTCAGGGCATGACTTAGGAACAGCATCAGCTCCCCTGTTGGATCGACTTTAGCGTCTTAGATACAGACATCATCAGGTCCTCAGTTAGTCACAGCGTGAAGGCCTCAGTTAGGGAAAGCTTCAGGGCCTGAGTTAGGGACAGCCTCAGTTCTTAACTTAGGGACAGTGATAGGGCTTTCTTAGGGACAGTGTCAGGACCTTGGTTAGAAATATGTCAGGATATTAACTCAGGCTAGTGTCCAGTTTTTAGTTATTGCTGACAGCAGGGCCTATATTAGGGGCAAATTCTGAGCCTTACTTAGAGACAGTGTCAGGGCCTGAGTTAGGACTAGCATCACAGCCCTTGTAAAGTACAGTGTCAGGGACTGAGTTAGGTGTAGTGTCAGGGCTTTAGTTAGGGACAGTGTCAGCGCCTCAGTTAGGATGATCCTCCAAACTTCAGTTAGGGACAGGTTGACGGCCTCAGGACTAATTTCAGGCTCTTAGTTAGAGACAACGTCAGGGATTTAGTTAGCATAAGAGGTTCGACAATAGCTAAAGACAAGTTTAGGTTAAGATCTAGGGAGAGTGTCAGGAAATGACCTAGGGATAGTGTCAAGACCATCGCTAATTAGAGCATCAGTGCCTAAGTTAGGCCCAGTGTCAGGGCTTCAGGTAGGGATAGAACCTTAGCCTGACTTAGGGAGAGCGACAGGGCCTGAGTGATGCCTCGAGTCAGGGCCTTAGCTACGGACAGCGTCAGGGCATGACATAGGATCAGCATAAGGTTCTCTGTAGGGTCAGCATTAGGGTCTTAGTTTAAGACATTATCAGGACCTCTGTGAGGGACAGCCTCAGGGCCTCACTTAGGGACAGTGTCAGGGCTAACTTTGGGAGAGTTTCAGGACCTTGGTAAGACATGGGTCAGGATATTAGCTCAGGATAATGTCAGGACTTTAGATATTGATGGTAGCAGCGCCTACGTTAGGGAAAGTTTCAAGGCGTTAGTTAGGAGTAGCGGGCCTCTGATAGGTCCAGTGTCAGATCCTCAGTTAGCAATAGAGTTAGGGCCATAGTTAGGGACAGTGTCAGGACTGGATGTAGGGCGAGCATCTAGGCCTTAGTTCGGGACAGTTTCATGGTCTTGGGACTAAATTCAGTGCCTGAGGTAGGCACAGCCTAAGGGCTTCAGTTAGCATAAGAGGCAGGACATTAGCTAGTGACCGTGTCAGTTTAACATCTAGGGATAGTGTCAGGAAATGACCTAAGGATAGTGTGAAGACCTTTGTTATGGAGACTCTCAGGGCCTTATTCAGAACCAGTGTTAGGGCTTCAGGTAGGGACAGCATCAGAGCCTGACTTAGGGAGAGCGTTAGGGTCTGCGTGAGGCCTAGCATCAGACACTTAGTGGGGGACACTATCGGGGCATGACTTAGGAGCAGCATCAGGGCCTCTGTTGGATCAGCCTTAGGGTCTTGGTTAAAGACATGATCAGGGTCTGAGTTAGTCACAGCATCAAGGCCTGAGTTAGTTAGGGAAAGCTTCAGGGCCTCACTTAGGGACAGCGTCAGGGTTTACTGTGGGACAGTTTCAGGACCTTGGTAAGACATGGGTCAGGTTATTAGCTCCGGATAATGTCAGGACTTTAGATGTTGATGGCAGCAGCCCTTAGTTAGAGACAGTGTCAGGCCCTGAGTTACGACTAGCATCAGAGCCTTTGTTAGATACAATGTACGGGACTGAATTAGGAGTAGAGTCAGGGCCTTCGTTAGTGGCAGTGTCAGGGCCTGACTTAGGGAGAGCGACAGGGCCTGAGTGAGGCTTAGCATCAGGCCCTTAGCTGGGCACACTGTCAGGGCATGACTTTGGAGCAGCATCAGCGTCTTTGCTGGATCAGCATTAAGGTCTTCGTTAGGTACATGATCAGGGCCTGAATTAGTCACAGCTTCAAGGTTTCAGTTAAGGAAAGCTTCAGGGCCTGAGTTAGGGACAGCCTCAGGTCTTCACTTAGGGACAGCGTCAGGGCTTACTTTGGGACAGTTTCAGGACCTTGGAAAGACATAGGTCAGGATATTAGCTCAGGATAATGTCAGGACTTTTGATAGTGATGGCAGCAGGGCCTTAGTTACAGACCGTTTCAGGGCCTGAGTTAGGCCTAGCATCAGAGACTTTGTTAGGTACAGTGTAAGGGACTGAGTTAGCAGTAGTGTCAGGGCCTTGCTTAGGGACTGTGTCAGGGTCTGATTTAGGTGTACTGTCTGAGACCTAGTTAGGGACAGTGCTAGGGCCTGAGTTAGGATTAGTGTCAAGGCCTTATTTAGGACCAATTTCAGGGCCTTAGTTTGGACTAGCATCAGAGCCATTGTTAGGAATCGTATGAGGGCCTGAGTTAGGCATACTATCAGGGCCTTAGTTAGGGACAGTTTTAGGGCCTGAGTTAGGATTAGTGTCAAGGCCTTATTTAGGACCAATTTTAGGGCCTTAGTTTGGACTAGCAACAAAGCCTTTGTTAGGTATCATGTCGGGGCCTCAGTTAGGTGTAGTGTCAGGGCCATTGTTTGGGACAGTATTAGGGCCTGACTTAGGAGAAGTTCAGGGCCTTAGCCAGGGAAAGTGTCAGGGCCTTAGTTAGGGACATTATCAGGGCCTGAATTAGCAGTAGTGTCAAAAGTCCTTAGTGAGGACAGTAAGGAGTCAGTCAGAACTCAGGCCCTGACACCGTTCTTAAATAAGGCCCTGACATTACCTGTAACACAGGTCCTGATCTCATTCCTATCATAGGCGCTGATGTTGGACTTAACTAAGGCCCTGACAGTGGTCCTAACTAAAGCTGTGACACTACTCCTAACTCAGGCCCTGACACTGTCCCTAACAAAGCCTGTGACACTACTCCTAAATCAGGCACTGACACTGTCCCTAACTAGGCCCTGACATACACCTAACTCAGGCCCTGACACTGTCTCTAACTAAGGCCCTGATACTACTCCAAACTCAGCACTGACACTGTCACTAACTAAGGCCCTGACACTATTCATAGCTCACGCCCTAACACAACTCCTAAGTCATGCCCTGACAATGTCCCTAACTAAGGCCCTGACACTATTCCTAACTCAGGCGCTGACACAATACTTAAGGAAGGCCCTGACATTACTCCTAACTCAGGCCCTGAAAAGGTCCCTAACTAAGGCCGACACAACTCCTAACTCAGGCACTAACACTGTCCCTAAATAAGGCCCTGAAACTATTCCTAACTGAGGCGCTGATACAATACCTAACGAAGGCACTGATGCTCCTCCTAACTAAGGCCCTGACACTACTCCTATCTCAAGCAATGACACTGTCCCTAACTTAGGCCCCGACTCTACTCCTGACTCAGGCACTGACACTGGCCCTAACTTAGGACCGGACACTACTCCTAACTAAGCAACTGACACTGTCCCTAACTAAGGCCCGGACACTACTCCTTACTCAGGCACTGACAATGTCACTAACTAAGGCCGTGACACTACTCCCAAAATAGGCACTGAGACTGTCCCTAAATATGCCCTGACAGTACTCCGAACTCAGGCACTGACACTGTCCTTAACTAAGGCCCTGATACTACTTCCACCTCAGGCACTGACACTCTCCCTAAGTAAGCCCTGACATTACTCCCAATTCTGGCATTGACACTTCCGCTAACTAAGGCCCTGAAACTACTAACAACTCAGGCCCTTACACTGTTACTAACTACCGGTCTCAGACTACACCTAACTCAGGCCCTGGCACTGTCCATAACTTAGGCTCTGGCACTATTCCTAACTCAGACACTGACGCTGTCCCTTAACTAAGGGTCTGACACTCCTCCCAACTCAGACACTGACACTCTCCCTAACAAAGGCCTTGACACTACTCTTAACTAATACCCTGACACTGTCCCTAACAAAGACCCTGACACTATTCCCAACTCAGGCGCTGTCACTCTCCGTAACTAAGACCGTGACACTACTCCCATCTCAGCCACTGACATTGTCCCTAAGGCCCTGACACTACCTCCAACTCAGGCACTGACACTATCCCTAACTACAGCCCTGACACTTCTCCTAACTCAGGCACTGACACTGTCCCTTACTAATATCCTGACACAACTCCCAACTCAGGCACTGACTTTGTTCCTAACAAAGGCCGTGACACTAATCCCAACATAGGCACTGAGACTGTCCCGAAATACGCCCTGACAGTACTCCCAACTCAGGCACGGACACTGTCCCTAACTAAGGCCCTGACACTACTCCCAAACTAGGCCCTGACATTGTCCCTAACTAAGGCCTTGACGTTACTCTCAACTCAGGCACTAACACTGTCCCTAACTAAGGACTTGACACTACTCTTAACTCAGGCCCTGGCACAGTCCCTAACAAAGGCCTGCCACTACCCCCAACTCTGGCACTGAGAGTGTCCCTAACTACGGCCATCACACTACTCCTAACTCAGGCACTGACGCTGTCCCTAAGTAAGGCCCTGACACTACTCCCAACGCAGGCACTGACGCTGTCCCTAACTAAGGCTCTGACACTACTCCCAACACAGGCATTGACACTGTCCCTAACTAAGGCCCTCACACTACTACTTACTTAGGCACTGACACGCTACCTAACTAAGGCCCTGAGACTACTTTTACCTCAGATCCTGACACTGCCCCTAACGAAGGGCCTGATACTACTCCCAACACAGGCACTGACACTCTCCCTAACTAAGGCCTTGACACTACTTTTAACTCATGCCCTGATGCTGTCCCCGAAAAAGACCCCGAGACTATTCCCAACTCAGGCACTGACACTCTCCCTAACTAAGACCCTGACACTACTCCCATCTCAGCCATTGACACTGTCCCTAATGCCCTGACACTACTTCCAACTCAGGCACTGACATTGTCCCTAACTAGGACCTGACACTACTCCCAACTCAGGCACTGACACTGTCCCTAACTAAGGCCCTGACATAACTCCCAACTCCGGAACTGACACTTTCTCTAACTACGGCCCTGAAACTACTCCCAACTCCGGCACTGACCCTGACCCTAACTAGGCCCTGACACTACTCCCAACTCAGGCACTGACACTGTCCCTAATTAAGGTCCTGACATAACTCCCAACTCTGGCACTGACACTTTCTCTAACTAAGGCCCTGTAACTACTCACAACTCAGGCCCTGACACTGTTCCTAACTACCAGTCTCAGACTACTCCTAACTTAGGCCCTGACACTATTCCTAACACAATCACTGACACTGTCCCTAACTAAGGTCCTGAGACGATTCCTAAGTCAGACCCTGACACTGTCCATAACTTAGGCCATGTCACTACTCCCAACTCAGGCACTGACGCTGTTCCTAACTAAGGGTCTGACACTACTCCAAACTGAGACACTGACACTCTTCCAAATTAAGGCCTTGACACTACTGTTAACTCAGGCCCTGACACTGTCCATAATAAAGACCCTGACAAAAATCCCAACTTAGGCACTGACAATGTCCGTAACTAAGGCCCTGACACTATTCCCATCTCAGCCACTGACACTGTCCCTAACTATGGCCCTGACACTACTCCCAATGCAAGCACTGGCGCTGTCCCTAACTAAGGCACTGGCACTACTCCCAACTCGCCCTGGCTCTGTCCCTAACTAAGGCTCTGACACTACTCCCATTTCAGGCAATGACAGTGTCCCTAACTGAGGCAATGATACTACTCCCGACTCAAGAACTAAGGCTCTGGATCATTGTGATGACAAGCGCCATGGAGCATTGTGATGACAAGGGTCATGGAGAATTGTGACGACGGGTCCTGGAGCATTGTGGTGACAAGGGCCGTGGAGCATTTTGATGACAGGGGTCATGGGGCATTGTGATGAAAATGGTCATGGAGCATTGTAATTAAAGTGGTCATGGAACATTGTGATAAAAGTGGTCATGTAGCATTGTGATGAAAAGTGCTATGGAGCATTGGGATGACAGGGGTCATGGAGCATTGTGATGACAGATGCGTGGAGATTTGTGATGATGAGGACCATGGGGCATTGAGATTATAAGGATGATGCAGCATTGTGATGACAGGGGCCATGGAGCATTTTAATGACAAGGGACATGGAGCATTGTGATGACAGAGTTCATGGAGCATTGTGGTGACCAGCGGCATGGAGCATTGTGAAGAAAGGGGTACTGTAACATTGTGATGAAAGGGTCAAGGAGCATTTGGGTTATAAGGATCATGGAGCATTGTGATGACAAGGGCCATGGAGCATTGTGATGACAGGTCTCATGTGGCATTATGATGACAGTGGTCATGGAGCAATGTGATGAACGTTGTCATGGAGCACTGTGATTACAGGGGCCATGGAGAATTGTGATGACAAAGGCCAGGGAACATTGTGATGACAGGGGTCATGGAGCATTGTGCTGAAAACGGACCTGGAGCATTGTGATGAAAGGGGTCATGGCTCATTGTGATGACAGGGGGCCTGGAACATTGTGATGACAGGGGTCACGGGGCATTGTGATGACAAGGGCCATGGAACATTTTGATGATAGTGGTCATATGGCATTTTGAATGACAGGGGCCATGAAGCATTGTGATGACAAGAGTCATGGAGACTTGTGATGACAGGGGGCATGGAACTTTGTGATTTCACAGTCTTGTAGCATTTTAGACAAGGCTCATGGAGCATTGGGATGACAGGGGTCATGGAGCATTGTGATGATAAGGGCATGGAGCATTGTGATGACAATGGCATGGAGCATTGCGATGACAAAGTCATGGAGCATTGTGATGACAGGGGTTATGGAGCATTGTGATGACAAGGGCGTGGAGCATTGTGGTGACAGTGGTCATGGAACATTGTGACGATAAGGGCATCGAGCCGAGTTAGGGACAGTCTAGCGGCCTTGGGACTAAATTCAGTGCCTGAATTAGGCACAGCATAAGGTCTTTAGTTAGCATAAGAGGTAGGACATTAGCTCGGGACAGGGTTAGGGTAAAGGCTTGGAATCGTGTCAGGAAATGACCTAAGGATAGTGTGAAGACCTTTGTTACTGAGACTCTCAGGGACTTATTCAGAAGCAGTGTTAGGGCTTCAGGTCGGGACAGCATCAGGGCCTGACTTAGGGAGAGCGACAGGGCCTGAGTGAGGCCTAATGTCAGGCCCTTAGCTGGGGACACTGTCAGGGAATGACTTAGGAGCAGCATCAGTGCCTTTGTTGGATCAGCTTTAGGTTCTTAGTTAAAGACATGACCGGAGCCCTAGTTAGTCACAGCGTCAAGGCCTCAGTTAGGGAAAGCTTCAGGGTCTGAGTTACAGACAGCCTCATGTCTTCACTTAAAGACAGCGACAGGGCTTTCTTAGGGACAGTGTCAGGACCTTGGTTAGAAATGAGTCAGGATATTAGCTCAGGAGAGTGTCAGGATTTTAGTCATTGCTGGCAGCAGGGCCTATATTAAGGACAGATTCCGGGCCTTTGTTAGATTCAGTGTCATGGCCTTAGTTAGGAGTAGTCAGGGCCTTAGTTAGGGAGAGCATTAGGGTTTCAGTTAGCATAAGGTGCAGGAGAT
The DNA here is from genome assembly GCF_965194825.1 of Balaenoptera physalus. Classification (NCBI taxonomy): domain Eukaryota; kingdom Metazoa; phylum Chordata; class Mammalia; order Artiodactyla; family Balaenopteridae; genus Balaenoptera; species Balaenoptera physalus. Next base: position 7,981 of record NW_028125084.1, read on the forward strand.
TATCTCGGGACAGAGTCAGGTTCCAGGCCAGAGACAGTGAAAGGAAATGACCAAGGGATAACGAGAAGACCTTAGTTATTGAGAGCATCAGGGCCTTAGTTAGCAGCAGCGTGAGCACCTTAATCAGGACCAGTGCCAGGGCTTGATGTATGGACAGCATCAGAGCCTAACTAAGGTACAGCAACAGGGCCGAAGTGAGGCCTATCTTTAGGGCCTGAGTAAGGGACAGTATCAGGGCATGACTTAGGAGCAGCATAAAGGCCTCTGTCGGATCAGCATTAGGGTCTTGGTTAAAGCTATTATCAGGGCCTCCGTTAGGGATAGCCTCAAGGCCTCACTTAGGGACAGCGTCAGGGCTTACTTTGGGAAAGTTTCAGGACCTTGGTAAGACATGGGTCAGGCTATTAGCTCAGGATAATATCAGGTGTTCAGATATTGACGGCAGCAGGGCCTTAGTTAGAGGCAGTGTCAGCGCCTAAGTTAGGACTAGCATCAGAGCCTTTGTTAGGTACAGTGTCAGTGACTGAGTTAGGTGTAGTGTCAGAGCCTTAGTTAGGGACAGTGTCAGGGCCTGCATTAGGACGAGCCTCCAGGCCTCAGTTAGGGACAGGTTCACGGCCTCGGACCTAAATTCAGGGCCTCATTTAGGGACAGAATCAGGGATTTAGCTAGCATAAGGGGATCTACGGCTGAAAGCAACCTGAGCACCACCACAAGCAGATGCACAAGTGAACCATGCACGCTCCTATGAAGGAATATTCCACAGCAGTTGAGTACATTTTGTTTAAAGTTAGTAACACTATAAAAATTATGTTTTGAAGAAAACTATATTCAGAAGATGAAAGAATCTCGTTCTAAAGAATCTCTTTAGCTCATCTCGACATTAGCTAAAGAGAAGGTTGGGTTAAGGTCTAGGGAAAGTGTCAGGAAATGACCTAGGGATAGTGTCAAGACCTTAGTTACTTAGCACATCAGGACCTAATTTAGGAGCAGTGAGTGTCAGGGCTTCGGGTAGGAACAGCGTCAGAGCCTGACTTAGGGAGTGGGACAGGGCCTGAGTGAGGCCTAGCGTCAGGGCCTTAGCTAGAGACAGTGTCAGGGCATGACTTAGGAGCAGCATAAGAGCCACGGTAGGATCAGCCTCAGGGGCTATGTTACAGATATTATCAGGGCCTCTGTTAGGGACAGCCTCAAGGCCTCACTTAGAGACAGCATCAGGGCTTCCTTAGGGACAGTTTCAGGACCTTGGTAAGAGATGGGTCAAGAAATTAGCTCAGGATAGTGTCAGGACGTTAGATATTGACGGCAGCAGGGCCTTAGTTAGGGACAGTGTCAGGCCCTGAATTAGGACGAACATCGAGGCCTTAGGTACGGACAGGGTCACAGCCTCGAGAGTAATTTTAGGCCCTTAGTTAAGGACAGCAGCAGGGCTGTAGTTAGCATAAGAGGCACGACATTTGCTAGGGCCAGGGTCAGGTTACGCTCTAGGGATAGTGTCAGGAAAGGACCTAAGCATAGTGTCAAAACCTTAGTTACTGAGAGTATCAGATCCTTATTTAGAACCAGTGTCAGGGCTTCAGGTAGGGACAGCATCAGAGCCTGACTTAGGGAGAGCGACAGGGCCTGAGTGAGGCCTAGCGTCAGGCCCTTAGATGAGGACAATGTCAGGGCATGACTTAGGAACAGCATCAGCTCCCCTGTTGGATCGACTTTAGCGTCTTAGATACAGACATCATCAGGTCCTCAGTTAGTCACAGCGTGAAGGCCTCAGTTAGGGAAAGCTTCAGGGCCTGAGTTAGGGACAGCCTCAGTTCTTAACTTAGGGACAGTGATAGGGCTTTCTTAGGGACAGTGTCAGGACCTTGGTTAGAAATATGTCAGGATATTAACTCAGGCTAGTGTCCAGTTTTTAGTTATTGCTGACAGCAGGGCCTATATTAGGGGCAAATTCTGAGCCTTACTTAGAGACAGTGTCAGGGCCTGAGTTAGGACTAGCATCACAGCCCTTGTAAAGTACAGTGTCAGGGACTGAGTTAGGTGTAGTGTCAGGGCTTTAGTTAGGGACAGTGTCAGCGCCTCAGTTAGGATGATCCTCCAAACTTCAGTTAGGGACAGGTTGACGGCCTCAGGACTAATTTCAGGCTCTTAGTTAGAGACAACGTCAGGGATTTAGTTAGCATAAGAGGTTCGACAATAGCTAAAGACAAGTTTAGGTTAAGATCTAGGGAGAGTGTCAGGAAATGACCTAGGGATAGTGTCAAGACCATCGCTAATTAGAGCATCAGTGCCTAAGTTAGGCCCAGTGTCAGGGCTTCAGGTAGGGATAGAACCTTAGCCTGACTTAGGGAGAGCGACAGGGCCTGAGTGATGCCTCGAGTCAGGGCCTTAGCTACGGACAGCGTCAGGGCATGACATAGGATCAGCATAAGGTTCTCTGTAGGGTCAGCATTAGGGTCTTAGTTTAAGACATTATCAGGACCTCTGTGAGGGACAGCCTCAGGGCCTCACTTAGGGACAGTGTCAGGGCTAACTTTGGGAGAGTTTCAGGACCTTGGTAAGACATGGGTCAGGATATTAGCTCAGGATAATGTCAGGACTTTAGATATTGATGGTAGCAGCGCCTACGTTAGGGAAAGTTTCAAGGCGTTAGTTAGGAGTAGCGGGCCTCTGATAGGTCCAGTGTCAGATCCTCAGTTAGCAATAGAGTTAGGGCCATAGTTAGGGACAGTGTCAGGACTGGATGTAGGGCGAGCATCTAGGCCTTAGTTCGGGACAGTTTCATGGTCTTGGGACTAAATTCAGTGCCTGAGGTAGGCACAGCCTAAGGGCTTCAGTTAGCATAAGAGGCAGGACATTAGCTAGTGACCGTGTCAGTTTAACATCTAGGGATAGTGTCAGGAAATGACCTAAGGATAGTGTGAAGACCTTTGTTATGGAGACTCTCAGGGCCTTATTCAGAACCAGTGTTAGGGCTTCAGGTAGGGACAGCATCAGAGCCTGACTTAGGGAGAGCGTTAGGGTCTGCGTGAGGCCTAGCATCAGACACTTAGTGGGGGACACTATCGGGGCATGACTTAGGAGCAGCATCAGGGCCTCTGTTGGATCAGCCTTAGGGTCTTGGTTAAAGACATGATCAGGGTCTGAGTTAGTCACAGCATCAAGGCCTGAGTTAGTTAGGGAAAGCTTCAGGGCCTCACTTAGGGACAGCGTCAGGGTTTACTGTGGGACAGTTTCAGGACCTTGGTAAGACATGGGTCAGGTTATTAGCTCCGGATAATGTCAGGACTTTAGATGTTGATGGCAGCAGCCCTTAGTTAGAGACAGTGTCAGGCCCTGAGTTACGACTAGCATCAGAGCCTTTGTTAGATACAATGTACGGGACTGAATTAGGAGTAGAGTCAGGGCCTTCGTTAGTGGCAGTGTCAGGGCCTGACTTAGGGAGAGCGACAGGGCCTGAGTGAGGCTTAGCATCAGGCCCTTAGCTGGGCACACTGTCAGGGCATGACTTTGGAGCAGCATCAGCGTCTTTGCTGGATCAGCATTAAGGTCTTCGTTAGGTACATGATCAGGGCCTGAATTAGTCACAGCTTCAAGGTTTCAGTTAAGGAAAGCTTCAGGGCCTGAGTTAGGGACAGCCTCAGGTCTTCACTTAGGGACAGCGTCAGGGCTTACTTTGGGACAGTTTCAGGACCTTGGAAAGACATAGGTCAGGATATTAGCTCAGGATAATGTCAGGACTTTTGATAGTGATGGCAGCAGGGCCTTAGTTACAGACGGTTTCAGGGCCTGAGTTAGGCCTAGCATCAGAGACTTTGTTAGGTACAGTGTAAGGGACTGAGTTAGCAGTAGTGTCAGGGCCTTGCTTAGGGACTGTGTCAGGGTCTGATTTAGGTGTACTGTCTGAGACCTAGTTAGGGACAGTGCTAGGGCCTGAGTTAGGATTAGTGTCAAGGCCTTATTTAGGACCAATTTCAGGGCCTTAGTTTGGACTAGCATCAGAGCCATTGTTAGGAATCGTATGAGGGCCTGAGTTAGGCATACTATCAGGGCCTTAGTTAGGGACAGTTTTAGGGCCTGAGTTAGGATTAGTGTCAAGGCCTTATTTAGGACCAATTTTAGGGCCTTAGTTTGGACTAGCAACAAAGCCTTTGTTAGGTATCATGTCGGGGCCTCAGTTAGGTGTAGTGTCAGGGCCATTGTTTGGGACAGTATTAGGGCCTGACTTAGGAGAAGTTCAGGGCCTTAGCCAGGGAAAGTGTCAGGGCCTTAGTTAGGGACATTATCAGGGCCTGAATTAGCAGTAGTGTCAAAAGTCCTTAGTGAGGACAGTAAGGAGTCAGTCAGAACTCAGGCCCTGACACCGTTCTTAAATAAGGCCCTGACATTACCTGTAACACAGGTCCTGATCTCATTCCTATCATAGGCGCTGATGTTGGACTTAACTAAGGCCCTGACAGTGGTCCTAACTAAAGCTGTGACACTACTCCTAACTCAGGCCCTGACACTGTCCCTAACAAAGCCTGTGACACTACTCCTAAATCAGGCACTGACACTGTCCCTAACTAGGCCCTGACATACACCTAACTCAGGCCCTGACACTGTCTCTAACTAAGGCCCTGATACTACTCCAAACTCAGCACTGACACTGTCACTAACTAAGGCCCTGACACTATTCATAGCTCACGCCCTAACACAACTCCTAAGTCATGCCCTGACAATGTCCCTAACTAAGGCCCTGACACTATTCCTAACTCAGGCGCTGACACAATACTTAAGGAAGGCCCTGACATTACTCCTAACTCAGGCCCTGAAAAGGTCCCTAACTAAGGCCGACACAACTCCTAACTCAGGCACTAACACTGTCCCTAAATAAGGCCCTGAAACTATTCCTAACTGAGGCGCTGATACAATACCTAACGAAGGCACTGATGCTCCTCCTAACTAAGGCCCTGACACTACTCCTATCTCAAGCAATGACACTGTCCCTAACTTAGGCCCCGACTCTACTCCTGACTCAGGCACTGACACTGGCCCTAACTTATGACCGGACACTACTCCTAACTAAGCAACTGACACTGTCCCTAACTAAGGCCCGGACACTACTCCTTACTCAGGCACTGACAATGTCACTAACTAAGGCCGTGACACTACTCCCAAAATAGGCACTGAGACTGTCCCTAAATATGCCCTGACAGTACTCCGAACTCAGGCACTGACACTGTCCTTAACTAAGGCCCTGATACTACTTCCACCTCAGGCACTGACACTCTCCCTAAGTAAGCCCTGACATTACTCCCAATTCTGGCATTGACACTTCCGCTAACTAAGGCCCTGAAACTACTAACAACTCAGGCCCTTACACTGTTACTAACTACCGGTCTCAGACTACACCTAACTCAGGCCCTGGCACTGTCCATAACTTAGGCTCTGGCACTATTCCTAACTCAGACACTGACGCTGTCCCTTAACTAAGGGTCTGACACTCCTCCCAACTCAGACACTGACACTCTCCCTAACAAAGGCCTTGACACTACTCTTAACTAATACCCTGACACTGTCCCTAACAAAGCCCCTGACACTATTCCCAACTCAGGCGCTGTCACTCTCCGTAACTAAGACCGTGACACTACTCCCATCTCAGCCACTGACATTGTCCCTAAGGCCCTGACACTACCTCCAACTCAGGCACTGACACTATCCCTAACTACAGCCCTGACACTTCTCCTAACTCAGGCACTGACACTGTCCCTTACTAATATCCTGACACAACTCCCAACTCAGGCACTGACTTTGTTCCTAACAAAGGCCGTGACACTAATCCCAACATAGGCACTGAGACTGTCCCGAAATACGCCCTGACAGTACTCCCAACTCAGGCACGGACACTGTCCCTAACTAAGGCCCTGACACTACTCCCAAACTAGGCCCTGACATTGTCCCTAACTAAGGCCTTGACGTTACTCTCAACTCAGGCACTAACACTGTCCCTAACTAAGGACTTGACACTACTCTTAACTCAGGCCCTGGCACAGTCCCTAACAAAGGCCTGCCACTACCCCCAACTCTGGCACTGAGAGTGTCCCTAACTACGGCCATCACACTACTCCTAACTCAGGCACTGACGCTGTCCCTAAGTAAGGCCCTGACACTACTCCCAACGCAGGCACTGACGCTGTCCCTAACTAAGGCTCTGACACTACTCCCAACACAGGCATTGACACTGTCCCTAACTAAGGCCCTCACACTACTACTTACTTAGGCACTGACACGCTACCTAACTAAGGCCCTGAGACTACTTTTACCTCAGATCCTGACACTGCCCCTAACGAAGGGCCTGATACTACTCCCAACACAGGCACTGACACTCTCCCTAACTAAGGCCTTGACACTACTTTTAACTCATGCCCTGATGCTGTCCCCGAAAAAGACCCCGAGACTATTCCCAACTCAGGCACTGACACTCTCCCTAACTAAGACCCTGACACTACTCCCATCTCAGCCATTGACACTGTCCCTAATGCCCTGACACTACTTCCAACTCAGGCACTGACATTGTCCCTAACTAGGACCTGACACTACTCCCAACTCAGGCACTGACACTGTCCCTAACTAAGGCCCTGACATAACTCCCAACTCCGGAACTGACACTTTCTCTAACTACGGCCCTGAAACTACTCCCAACTCCGGCACTGACCCTGACCCTAACTAGGCCCTGACACTACTCCCAACTCAGGCACTGACACTGTCCCTAATTAAGGTCCTGACATAACTCCCAACTCTGGCACTGACACTTTCTCTAACTAAGGCCCTGTAACTACTCACAACTCAGGCCCTGACACTGTTCCTAACTACCAGTCTCAGACTACTCCTAACTTAGGCCCTGACACTATTCCTAACACAATCACTGACACTGTCCCTAACTAAGGTCCTGAGACGATTCCTAAGTCAGACCCTGACACTGTCCATAACTTAGGCCATGTCACTACTCCCAACTCAGGCACTGACGCTGTTCCTAACTAAGGGTCTGACACTACTCCAAACTGAGACACTGACACTCTTCCAAATTAAGGCCTTGACACTACTGTTAACTCAGGCCCTGACACTGTCCATAATAAAGACCCTGACAAAAATCCCAACTTAGGCACTGACAATGTCCGTAACTAAGGCCCTGACACTATTCCCATCTCAGCCACTGACACTGTCCCTAACTATGGCCCTGACACTACTCCCAATGCAAGCACTGGCGCTGTCCCTAACTAAGGCACTGGCACTACTCCCAACTCGCCCTGGCTCTGTCCCTAACTAAGGCTCTGACACTACTCCCATTTCAGGCAATGACAGTGTCCCTAACTGAGGCAATGATACTACTCCCGACTCAAGAACTAAGGCTCTGGATCATTGTGATGACAAGCGCCATGGAGCATTGTGATGACAAGGGTCATGGAGAATTGTGACGACAGGTCCTGGAGCATTGTGGTGACAAGGGCCGTGGAGCATTTTGATGACAGGGGTCATGGGGCATTGTGATGAAAGTGGTCATGGAGCATTGTGATTAAAGTGGTCATGGAACATTGTGATAAAAGTGGTCATGTAGCATTGTGATGAAAAGTGCTATGGAGCATTGGGATGACAGGGGTCATGGAGCATTGTGATGACAGATGCGTGAAGATTTGTGATGATGAGGACCATGGGGCATTGAGATTATAAGGATGATGCAGCATTGTGATGACAGGGGCCATGGAGCATTTTAATGACAAGGGACATGGAGCATTGTGATGACAGAGTTCATGGAGCATTGTGGTGACCAGCGGCATGGAGCATTGTGAAGAAAGGGGTACTGTAACATTGTGATGAAAGGGTCAAGGAGCATTTGGGTTATAAGGATCATGGAGCATTGTGATGACAAGGGCCATGGAGCATTGTGATGACAGGGGTCATGGAGCATTGTGCTGAAAACGGACCTGGAGCATTGTGATGAAAGGGGTCATGGCTCATTGTGATGACAGGGGGCCTGGAACATTGTGATGACAGGGGTCACGGGGCATTGTGATGACAAGGGCCATGGAACATTTTGATGATAGTGGTCATATGGCATTTTGAATGACAGGGGCCATGAAGCATTGTGATGACAAGAGTCATGGAGACTTGTGATGACAGGGGGCATGGAACTTTGTGATTTCACAGTCTTGTAGCATTTTAGACAAGGCTCATGGAGCATTGGGATGACAGGGGTCATGGAGCATTGTGATGATAAGGGCATGGAGCATTGTGATGACAATGGCATGGAGCATTGCGATGACAAAGTCATGGAGCATTGTGATGACAGGGGTTATGGAGCATTGTGATGACAAGGGCGTGGAGCATTGTGGTGACAGTGGTCATGGAACATTGTGACGATAAGGGCATCGAGCCGAGTTAGGGACAGTCTAGCGGCCTTGGGACTAAATTCAGTGCCTGAATTAGGCACAGCATAAGGTCTTTAGTTAGCATAAGAGGTAGGACATTAGCTCGGGACAGGGTTAGGGTAAAGGCTTGGAATCGTGTCAGGAAATGACCTAAGGATAGTGTGAAGACCTTTGTTACTGAGACTCTCAGGGACTTATTCAGAAGCAGTGTTAGGGCTTCAGGTCGGGACAGCATCAGGGCCTGACTTAGGGAGAGCGACAGGGCCTGAGTGAGGCCTAATGTCAGGCCCTTAGCTGGGGACACTGTCAGGGAATGACTTAGGAGCAGCATCAGTGCCTTTGTTGGATCAGCTTTAGGTTCTTAGTTAAAGACATGACCGGAGCCCTAGTTAGTCACAGCGTCAAGGCCTCAGTTAGGGAAAGCTTCAGGGTCTGAGTTACAGACAGCCTCATGTCTTCACTTAAAGACAGCGACAGGGCTTTCTTAGGGACAGTGTCAGGACCTTGGTTAGAAATGAGTCAGGATATTAGCTCAGGAGAGTGTCAGGATTTTAGTCATTGCTGGCAGCAGGGCCTATATTAAGGACAGATTCCGGGCCTTTGTTAGATTCAGTGTCATGGCCTTAGTTAGGAGTAGTCAGGGCCTTAGTTAGGGAGAGCATTAGGGTTTCAGTTAGCATAAGGTGCAGGAGATTATCTCGGGACAGAGTCAGGTTCCAGGCCAGAGACAGTGAAAGGAAATGACCAAGGGATAACGAGAAGACCTTAGTTATTGAGAGCATCAGGGCCTTAGTTAGCAGCAGCGTGAGCACCTTAATCAGGACCAGTGCCAGGGCTTGATGTATGGACAGCATCAGAGCCTAACTAAGGTACAGCAACAGGGCCGAAGTGAGGCCTATCTTTAGGGCCTGAGTAAGGGACAGTATCAGGGCATGACTTAGGAGCAGCATAAAGGCCTCTGTCGGATCAGCATTAGGGTCTTGGTTAAAGCTATTATCAGGGCCTCCGTTAGGGATAGCCTCAAGGCCTCACTTAGGGACAGCGTCAGGGCTTACTTTGGGAAAGTTTCAGGACCTTGGTAAGACATGGGTCAGGCTATTAGCTCAGGATAATATCAGGTGTTCAGATATTGACGGCAGCAGGGCCTTAGTTAGAGGCAGTGTCAGCGCCTAAGTTAGGACTAGCATCAGAGCCTTTGTTAGGTACAGTGTCAGTGACTGAGTTAGGTGTAGTGTCAGAGCCTTAGTTAGGGACAGTGTCAGGGCCTGCATTAGGACGAGCCTCCAGGCCTCAGTTAGGGACAGGTTCACGGCCTCGGACCTAAATTCAGGGCCTCATTTAGGGACAGAATCAGGGATTTAGCTAGCATAAGGGGATCTACGGCTGAAAGCAACCTGAGCACCACCACAAGCAGATGCACAAGTGAACCATGCACGCTCCTATGAAGGAATATTCCACAGCAGTTGAGTACATTTTGTTTAAAGTTAGTAACACTATAAAAATTATGTTTTGAAGAAAACTATATTCAGAAGATGAAAGAATCTCGTTCTAAAGAATCTCTTTAGCTCATCTCGACATTAGCTAAAGAGAAGGTTGGGTTAAGGTCTAGGGAAAGTGTCAGGAAATGACCTAGGGATAGTGTCAAGACCTTAGTTACTTAGCACATCAGGACCTAATTTAGGAGCAGTGAGTGTCAGGGCTTCGGGTAGGAACAGCGTCAGAGCCTGACTTAGGGAGTGGGACAGGGCCTGAGTGAGGCCTAGCGTCAGGGCCTTAGCTAGAGACAGTGTCAGGGCATGACTTAGGAGCAGCATAAGAGCCACGGTAGGATCAGCCTCAGGGGCTATGTTACAGATATTATCAGGGCCTCTGTTAGGGACAGCCTCAAGGCCTCACTTAGAGACAGCATCAGGGCTTCCTTAGGGACAGTTTCAGGACCTTGGTAAGAGATGGGTCAAGAAATTAGCTCAGGATAGTGTCAGGACGTTAGATATTGACGGCAGCAGGGCCTTAGTTAGGGACAGTGTCAGGCCCTGAATTAGGACGAACATCGAGGCCTTAGGTACGGACAGGGTCACAGCCTCGAGAGTAATTTTAGGCCCTTAGTTAAGGACAGCAGCAGGGCTGTAGTTAGCATAAGAGGCACGACATTTGCTAGGGCCAGGGTCAGGTTACGCTCTAGGGATAGTGTCAGGAAAGGACCTAAGCATAGTGTCAAAACCTTAGTTACTGAGAGTATCAGATCCTTATTTAGAACCAGTGTCAGGGCTTCAGGTAGGGACAGCATCAGAGCCTGACTTAGGGAGAGCGACAGGGCCTGAGTGAGGCCTAGCGTCAGGCCCTTAGATGAGGACAATGTCAGGGCATGACTTAGGAACAGCATCAGCTCCCCTGTTGGATCGACTTTAGCGTCTTAGATACAGACATCATCAGGTCCTCAGTTAGTCACAGCGTGAAGGCCTCAGTTAGGGAAAGCTTCAGGGCCTGAGTTAGGGACAGCCTCAGTTCTTAACTTAGGGACAGTGATAGGGCTTTCTTAGGGACAGTGTCAGGACCTTGGTTAGAAATATGTCAGGATATTAACTCAGGCTAGTGTCCAGTTTTTAGTTATTGCTGACAGCAGGGCCTATATTAGGGGCAAATTCTGAGCCTTACTTAGAGACAGTGTCAGGGCCTGAGTTAGGACTAGCATCACAGCCCTTGTAAAGTACAGTGTCAGGGACTGAGTTAGGTGTAGTGTCAGGGCTTTAGTTAGGGACAGTGTCAGCGCCTCAGTTAGGATGATCCTCCAAACTTCAGTTAGGGACAGGTTGACGGCCTCAGGACTAATTTCAGGCTCTTAGTTAGAGACAACGTCAGGGATTTAGTTAGCATAAGAGGTTCGACAATAGCTAAAGACAAGTTTAGGTTAAGATCTAGGGAGAGTGTCAGGAAATGACCTAGGGATAGTGTCAAGACCATCGCTAATTAGAGCATCAGTGCCTAAGTTAGGCCCAGTGTCAGGGCTTCAGGTAGGGATAGAACCTTAGCCTGACTTAGGGAGAGCGACAGGGCCTGAGTGATGCCTCGAGTCAGGGCCTTAGCTACGGACAGCGTCAGGGCATGACATAGGATCAGCATAAGGTTCTCTGTAGGGTCAGCATTAGGGTCTTAGTTTAAGACATTATCAGGACCTCTGTGAGGGACAGCCTCAGGGCCTCACTTAGGGACAGTGTCAGGGCTAACTTTGGGAGAGTTTCAGGACCTTGGTAAGACATGGGTCAGGATATTAGCTCAGGATAATGTCAGGACTTTAGATATTGATGGTAGCAGCGCCTACGTTAGGGAAAGTTTCAAGGCGTTAGTTAGGAGTAGCGGGCCTCTGATAGGTCCAGTGTCAGATCCTCAGTTAGCAATAGAGTTAGGGCCATAGTTAGGGACAGTGTCAGGACTGGATGTAGGGCGAGCATCTAGGCCTTAGTTCGGGACAGTTTCATGGTCTTGGGACTAAATTCAGTGCCTGAGGTAGGCACAGCCTAAGGGCTTCAGTTAGCATAAGAGGCAGGACATTAGCTAGTGACCGTGTCAGTTTAACATCTAGGGATAGTGTCAGGAAATGACCTAAGGATAGTGTGAAGACCTTTGTTATGGAGACTCTCAGGGCCTTATTCAGAACCAGTGTTAGGGCTTCAGGTAGGGACAGCATCAGAGCCTGACTTAGGGAGAGCGTTAGGGTCTGCGTGAGGCCTAGCATCAGACACTTAGTGGGGGACACTATCGGGGCATGACTTAGGAGCAGCATCAGGGCCTCTGTTGGATCAGCCTTAGGGTCTTGGTTAAAGACATGATCAGGGTCTGAGTTAGTCACAGCATCAAGGCCTGAGTTAGTTAGGGAAAGCTTCAGGGCCTCACTTAGGGACAGCGTCAGGGTTTACTGTGGGACAGTTTCAGGACCTTGGTAAGACATGGGTCAGGTTATTAGCTCCGGATAATGTCAGGACTTTAGATGTTGATGGCAGCAGCCCTTAGTTAGAGACAGTGTCAGGCCCTGAGTTACGACTAGCATCAGAGCCTTTGTTAGATACAATGTACGGGACTGAATTAGGAGTAGAGTCAGGGCCTTCGTTAGTGGCAGTGTCAGGGCCTGACTTAGGGAGAGCGACAGGGCCTGAGTGAGGCTTAGCATCAGGCCCTTAGCTGGGCACACTGTCAGGGCATGACTTTGGAGCAGCATCAGCGTCTTTGCTGGATCAGCATGAAGGTCTTCGTTAGGTACATGATCAGGGCCTGAATTAGTCACAGCTTCAAGGTTTCAGTTAAGGAAAGCTTCAGGGCCTGAGTTAGGGACAGCCTCAGGTCTTCACTTAGGGACAGCGTCAGGGCTTACTTTGGGACAGTTTCAGGACCTTGGAAAGACATAGGTCAGGATATTAGCTCAGGATAATGTCAGGACTTTTGATAGTGATGGCAGCAGGGCCTTAGTTACAGACCGTTTCAGGGCCTGAGTTAGGCCTAGCATCAGAGACTTTGTTAGGTACAGTGTAAGGGACTGAGTTAGCAGTAGTGTCAGGGCCTTGCTTAGGGACTGTGTCAGGGTCTGATTTAGGTGTACTGTCTGAGACCTAGTTAGGGACAGTGCTAGGGCCTGAGTTAGGATTAGTGTCAAGGCCTTATTTAGGACCAATTTCAGGGCCTTAGTTTGGACTAGCATCAGAGCCATTGTTAGGAATCGTATGAGGGCCTGAGTTAGGCATACTATCAGGGCCTTAGTTAGGGACAGTTTTAGGGCCTGAGTTAGGATTAGTGTCAAGGCCTTATTTAGGACCAATTTTAGGGCCTTAGTTTGGACTAGCAACAAAGCCTTTGTTAGGTATCATGTCGGGGCCTCAGTTAGGTGTAGTGTCAGGGCCATTGTGTGGGACAGTATTAGGGCCTGACTTAGGAGAAGTTCAGGGCCTTAGCCAGGGAAAGTGTCAGGGCCTTAGTTAGGGACATTATCAGGGCCTGAATTAGCAGTAGTGTCAAAAGTCCTTAGTGAGGACAGTAAGGAGTCAGTCAGGACTCAGGCCCTGACACCGTTCTTAAATAAGGCCCTGACATTACCTGTAACACAGGTCCTGATCTCATTCCTATCATAGGCGCTGATGTTGGACTTAACTAAGGCCCTGACAGTGGTCCTAACTAAAGCTGTGACACTACTCCTAACTCAGGCCCTGACACTGTCCCTAACAAAGCCTGTGACACTACTCCTAAATCAGGCACTGACACTGTCCCTAACTAGGCCCTGACATACACCTAACTCAGGCCCTGACACTGTCTCTAACTAAGGCCCTGATACTACTCCAAACTCAGCACTGACACTGTCACTAACTAAGGCCCTGACACTATTCATAGCTCACGCCCTAACACAACTCCTAAGTCATGCCCTGACAATGTCCCTAACTAAGGCCCTGACACTATTCCTAACTCAGGCGCTGACACAATACTTAAGGAAGGCCCTGACATTACTCCTAACTCAGGCCCTGAAAAGGTCCCTAACTAAGGCCGACACAACTCCTAACTCAGGCACTAACACTGTCCCTAAATAAGGCCCTGAAACTATTCCTAACTGAGGCGCTGATACAATACCTAACGAAGGCACTGATGCTCCTCCTAACTAAGGCCCTGACACTACTCCTATCTCAAGCAATGACACTGTCCCTAACTTAGGCCCCGACTCTACTCCTGACTCAGGCACTGACACTGGCCCTAACTTAGGCCCGGACACTACTCCTAACTAAGCAACTGACACTGTCCCTAACTAAGGCCCGGACACTACTCCTTACTCAGGCACTGACAATGTCACTAACTAAGGCCGTGACACTACTCCCAAAATAGGCACTGAGACTGTCCCTAAATATGCCCTGACAGTACTCCGAACTCAGGCACTGACACTGTCCTTAACTAAGGCCCTGATACTACTTCCACCTCAGGCACTGACACTCTCCCTAAGTAAGCCCTGACATTACTCCCAATTCTGGCATTGACACTTCCGCTAACTAAGGCCCTGAAACTACTAACAACTCAGGCCCTTACACTGTTACTAACTACCGGTCTCAGACTACACCTAACTCAGGCCCTGGCACTGTCCATAACTTAGGCTCTGGCACTATTCCTAACTCAGACACTGACGCTGTCCCTTAACTAAGGGTCTGACACTCCTCCCAACTCAGACACTGACACTCTCCCTAACAAAGGCCTTGACACTACTCTTAACTAATACCCTGACACTGTCCCTAACAAAGACCCTGACACTATTCCCAACTCAGGCGCTGTCACTCTCCGTAACTAAGACCGTGACACTACTCCCATCTCAGCCACTGACATTGTCCCTAAGGCCCTGACACTACCTCCAACTCAGGCACTGACACTATCCCTAACTACAGCCCTGACACTTCTCCTAACTCAGGCACTGACACTGTCCCTTACTAATATCCTGACACAACTCCCAACTCAGGCACTGACTTTGTTCCTAACAAAGGCCGTGACACTAATCCCAACATAGGCACTGAGACTGTCCCGAAATACGCCCTGACAGTACTCCCAACTCAGGCACGGACACTGTCCCTAACTAAGGCCCTGACACTACTCCCAAACTAGGCCCTGACATTGTCCCTAACTAAGGCCTTGACGTTACTCTCAACTCAGGCACTAACACTGTCCCTAACTAAGGACTTGACACTACTCTTAACTCAGGCCCTGGCACAGTCCCTAACAAAGGCCTGCCACTACCCCCAACTCTGGCACTGAGAGTGTCCCTAACTACGGCCATCACACTACTCCTAACTCAGGCACTGACGCTGTCCCTAAGTAAGGCCCTGACACTACTCCCAACGCAGGCACTGACGCTGTCCCTAACTAAGGCTCTGACACTACTCCCAACACAGGCATTGACACTGTCCCTAACTAAGGCCCTCACACTACTACTTACTTAGGCACTGACACGCTACCTAACTAAGGCCCTGAGACTACTTTTACCTCAGATCCTGACACTGCCCCTAACGAAGGGCCTGATACTACTCCCAACACAGGCACTGACACTCTCCCTAACTAAGGCCTTGACACTACTTTTAACTCATGCCCTGATGCTGTCCCCGAAAAAGACCCCGAGACTATTCCCAACTCAGGCACTGACACTCTCCCTAACTAAGACCC
Source organism: Balaenoptera physalus (assembly GCF_965194825.1). Taxonomy (NCBI): domain Eukaryota; kingdom Metazoa; phylum Chordata; class Mammalia; order Artiodactyla; family Balaenopteridae; genus Balaenoptera; species Balaenoptera physalus. The sequence continues at coordinate 23,559 of NW_028125084.1, forward strand.
TGACACTACTCCCATCTCAGCCATTGACACTGTCCCTAATGCCCTGACACTACTTCCAACTCAGGCACTGACATTGTCCCTAACTAGGACCTGACACTACTCCCAACTCAGGCACTGACACTGTCCCTAACTAAGGCCCTGACATAACTCCCAACTCCGGAACTGACACTTTCTCTAACTACGGCCCTGAAACTACTCCCAACTCCGGCACTGACCCTGACCCTAACTAGGCCCTGACACTACTCCCAACTCAGGCACTGACACTGTCCCTAATTAAGGTCCTGACATAACTCCCAACTCTGGCACTGACACTTTCTCTAACTAAGGCCCTGTAACTACTCACAACTCAGGCCCTGACACTGTTCCTAACTACCAGTCTCAGACTACTCCTAACTTAGGCCCTGACACTATTCCTAACACAATCACTGACACTGTCCCTAACTAAGGTCCTGAGACGATTCCTAAGTCAGACCCTGACACTGTCCATAACTTAGGCCATGTCACTACTCCCAACTCAGGCACTGACGCTGTTCCTAACTAAGGGTCTGACACTACTCCAAACTGAGACACTGACACTCTTCCAAATTAAGGCCTTGACACTACTGTTAACTCAGGCCCTGACACTGTCCATAATAAAGACCCTGACAAAAATCCCAACTTAGGCACTGACAATGTCCGTAACTAAGGCCCTGACACTATTCCCATCTCAGCCACTGACACTGTCCCTAACTATGGCCCTGACACTACTCCCAATGCAAGCACTGGCGCTGTCCCTAACTAAGGCACTGGCACTACTCCCAACTCGCCCTGGCTCTGTCCCTAACTAAGGCTCTGACACTACTCCCATTTCAGGCAATGACAGTGTCCCTAACTGAGGCAATGATACTACTCCCGACTCAAGAACTAAGGCTCTGGATCATTGTGATGACAAGCGCCATGGAGCATTGTGATGACAAGGGTCATGGAGAATTGTGACGACAGGTCCTGGAGCATTGTGGTGACAAGGGCCGTGGAGCATTTTGATGACAGGGGTCATGGGGCATTGTGATGAAAGTGGTCATGGAGCATTGTGATTAAAGTGGTCATGGAACATTGTGATAAAAGTGGTCATGTAGCATTGTGATGAAAAGTGCTATGGAGCATTGGGATGACAGGGGTCATGGAGCATTGTGATGACAAATGCGTGGAGATTTGTGATGACGAGGACCATGGGGCATTGAGAGTATAAGGATGATGCAGCATTGTGATGACAGGGGCCATGGAGCATTTTAATGACAAGGGACATGGAGCATTGTGATGACAGAGTTCATGGAGCATTGTGGTGACCAGCGGCATGGAGCATTGTGAAGAAAGGGGTACTGTAACATTGTGATGAAAGGGTCAAGGAGCATTTGGGTTATAAGGATCATGGAGCATTGTGATGACAAGGGCCATGGAGCATTGTGATGACAGGTCTCATGTGGCATTATGATGACAGTGGTCATGGAGCAATGTGATGAACGTTGTCATGGAGCACTGTGATTACAGGGGCCATGGAGAATTGTGATGACAAAGGCCAGGGAACATTGTGATGACAGGGGTCATGGAGCATTGTGCTGAAAACGGACCTGGAGCATTGTGATGAAAGGGGTCATGGCTCATTGTGATGACAGGGGGCCTGGAACATTGTGATGACAGGGGTCACGGGGCATTGTGATGACAAGGGCCATGGAACATTTTGATGATAGTGGTCATATGGCATTTTGAATGACAGGGGCCATGAAGCATTGTGATGACAAGAGTCATGGAGACTTGTGATGACAGGGGGCATGGAACTTTGTGATTTCACAGTCTTGTAGCATTTTAGACAAGGCTCATGGAGCATTGGGATGACAGGGGTCATGGAGCATTGTGATGATAAGGGCATGGAGCATTGTGATGACAATGGCATGGAGCATTGCGATGACAAAGTCATGGAGCATTGTGATGACAGGGGTTATGGAGCATTGTGATGACAAGGGCGTGGAGCATTGTGGTGACAGTGGTCATGGAACATTGTGACGATAAGGGCATCGAGCCGAGTTAGGGACAGTCTAGCGGCCTTGGGGCTAAATTCAGTGCCTGAATTAGGCACAGCATAAGGTCTTTAGTTAGCATAAGAGGTAGGACATTAGCTCGGGACAGGGTTAGGGTAAAGGCTTGGAATCGTGTCAGGAAATGACCTAAGGATAGTGTGAAGACCTTTGTTACTGAGACTCTCAGGGACTTATTCAGAAGCAGTGTTAGGGCTTCAGGTCGGGACAGCATCAGGGCCTGACTTAGGGAGAGCGACAGGGCCTGAGTGAGGCCTAATGTCAGGCCCTTAGCTGGGGACACTGTCAGGGAATGACTTAGGAGCAGCATCAGTGCCTTTGTTGGATCAGCTTTAGGTTCTTAGTTAAAGACATGACCGGAGCCCTAGTTAGTCACAGCGTCAAGGCCTCAGTTAGGGAAAGCTTCAGGGTCTGAGTTACAGACAGCCTCATGTCTTCACTTAAAGACAGCGACAGGGCTTTCTTAGGGACAGTGTCAGGACCTTGGTTAGAAATGAGTCAGGATATTAGCTCAGGAGAGTGTCAGGATTTTAGTCATTGCTGGCAGCAGGGCCTATATTAAGGACAGATTCCGGGCCTTTGTTAGATTCAGTGTCATGGCCTTAGTTAGGAGTAGTCAGGGCCTTAGTTAGGGAGAGCATTAGGGTTTCAGTTAGCATAAGGTGCAGGAGATTATCTCGGGACAGAGTCAGGTTCCAGGCCAGAGACAGTGAAAGGAAATGACCAAGGGATAACGAGAAGACCTTAGTTATTGAGAGCATCAGGGCCTTAGTTAGCAGCAGCGTGAGCACCTTAATCAGGACCAGTGCCAGGGCTTGATGTATGGACAGCATCAGAGCCTAACTAAGGTACAGCAACAGGGCCGAAGTGAGGCCTATCTTTAGGGCCTGAGTAAGGGACAGTATCAGGGCATGACTTAGGAGCAGCATAAAGGCCTCTGTCGGATCAGCATTAGGGTCTTGGTTAAAGCTATTATCAGGGCCTCCGTTAGGGATAGCCTCAAGGCCTCACTTAGGGACAGCGTCAGGGCTTACTTTGGGAAAGTTTCAGGACCTTGGTAAGACATGGGTCAGGCTATTAGCTCAGGATAATATCAGGTGTTCAGATATTGACGGCAGCAGGGCCTTAGTTAGAGGCAGTGTCAGCGCCTAAGTTAGGACTAGCATCAGAGCCTTTGTTAGGTACAGTGTCAGTGACTGAGTTAGGTGTAGTGTCAGAGCCTTAGTTAGGGACAGTGTCAGGGCCTGCATTAGGACGAGCCTCCAGGCCTCAGTTAGGGACAGGTTCACGGCCTCGGACCTAAATTCAGGGCCTCATTTAGGGACAGAATCAGGGATTTAGCTAGCATAAGGGGATCTACGGCTGAAAGCAACCTGAGCACCACCACAAGCAGATGCACAAGTGAACCATGCACGCTCCTATGAAGGAATATTCCACAGCAGTTGAGTACATTTTGTTTAAAGTTAGTAACACTATAAAAATTATGTTTTGAAGAAAACTATATTCAGAAGATGAAAGAATCTCGTTCTAAAGAATCTCTTTAGCTCATCTCGACATTAGCTAAAGAGAAGGTTGGGTTAAGGTCTAGGGAAAGTGTCAGGAAATGACCTAGGGATAGTGTCAAGACCTTAGTTACTTAGCACATCAGGACCTAATTTAGGAGCAGTGAGTGTCAGGGCTTCGGGTAGGAACAGCGTCAGAGCCTGACTTAGGGAGTGGGACAGGGCCTGAGTGAGGCCTAGCGTCAGGGCCTTAGCTAGAGACAGTGTCAGGGCATGACTTAGGAGCAGCATAAGAGCCACGGTAGGATCAGCCTCAGGGGCTATGTTACAGATATTATCAGGGCCTCTGTTAGGGACAGCCTCAAGGCCTCACTTAGAGACAGCATCAGGGCTTCCTTAGGGACAGTTTCAGGACCTTGGTAAGAGATGGGTCAAGAAATTAGCTCAGGATAGTGTCAGGACGTTAGATATTGACGGCAGCAGGGCCTTAGTTAGGGACAGTGTCAGGCCCTGAATTAGGACGAACATCGAGGCCTTAGGTACGGACAGGGTCACAGCCTCGAGAGTAATTTTAGGCCCTTAGTTAAGGACAGCAGCAGGGCTGTAGTTAGCATAAGAGGCACGACATTTGCTAGGGCCAGGGTCAGGTTACGCTCTAGGGATAGTGTCAGGAAAGGACCTAAGCATAGTGTCAAAACCTTAGTTACTGAGAGTATCAGATCCTTATTTAGAACCAGTGTCAGGGCTTCAGGTAGGGACAGCATCAGAGCCTGACTTAGGGAGAGCGACAGGGCCTGAGTGAGGCCTAGCGTCAGGCCCTTAGATGAGGACAATGTCAGGGCATGACTTAGGAACAGCATCAGCTCCCCTGTTGGATCGACTTTAGCGTCTTAGATACAGACATCATCAGGTCCTCAGTTAGTCACAGCGTGAAGGCCTCAGTTAGGGAAAGCTTCAGGGCCTGAGTTAGGGACAGCCTCAGTTCTTAACTTAGGGACAGTGATAGGGCTTTCTTAGGGACAGTGTCAGGACCTTGGTTAGAAATATGTCAGGATATTAACTCAGGCTAGTGTCCAGTTTTTAGTTATTGCTGACAGCAGGGCCTATATTAGGGGCAAATTCTGAGCCTTACTTAGAGACAGTGTCAGGGCCTGAGTTAGGACTAGCATCACAGCCCTTGTAAAGTACAGTGTCAGGGACTGAGTTAGGTGTAGTGTCAGGGCTTTAGTTAGGGACAGTGTCAGCGCCTCAGTTAGGATGATCCTCCAAACTTCAGTTAGGGACAGGTTGACGGCCTCAGGACTAATTTCAGGCTCTTAGTTAGAGACAACGTCAGGGATTTAGTTAGCATAAGAGGTTCGACAATAGCTAAAGACAAGTTTAGGTTAAGATCTAGGGAGAGTGTCAGGAAATGACCTAGGGATAGTGTCAAGACCATCGCTAATTAGAGCATCAGTGCCTAAGTTAGGCCCAGTGTCAGGGCTTCAGGTAGGGATAGAACCTTAGCCTGACTTAGGGAGAGCGACAGGGCCTGAGTGATGCCTCGAGTCAGGGCCTTAGCTACGGACAGCGTCAGGGCATGACATAGGATCAGCATAAGGTTCTCTGTAGGGTCAGCATTAGGGTCTTAGTTTAAGACATTATCAGGACCTCTGTGAGGGACAGCCTCAGGGCCTCACTTAGGGACAGTGTCAGGGCTAACTTTGGGAGAGTTTCAGGACCTTGGTAAGACATGGGTCAGGATATTAGCTCAGGATAATGTCAGGACTTTAGATATTGATGGTAGCAGCGCCTACGTTAGGGAAAGTTTCAAGGCGTTAGTTAGGAGTAGCGGGCCTCTGATAGGTCCAGTGTCAGATCCTCAGTTAGCAATAGAGTTAGGGCCATAGTTAGGGACAGTGTCAGGACTGGATGTAGGGCGAGCATCTAGGCCTTAGTTCGGGACAGTTTCATGGTCTTGGGACTAAATTCAGTGCCTGAGGTAGGCACAGCCTAAGGGCTTCAGTTAGCATAAGAGGCAGGACATTAGCTAGTGACCGTGTCAGTTTAACATCTAGGGATAGTGTCAGGAAATGACCTAAGGATAGTGTGAAGACCTTTGTTATGGAGACTCTCAGGGCCTTATTCAGAACCAGTGTTAGGGCTTCAGGTAGGGACAGCATCAGAGCCTGACTTAGGGAGAGCGTTAGGGTCTGCGTGAGGCCTAGCATCAGACACTTAGTGGGGGACACTATCGGGGCATGACTTAGGAGCAGCATCAGGGCCTCTGTTGGATCAGCCTTAGGGTCTTGGTTAAAGACATGATCAGGGTCTGAGTTAGTCACAGCATCAAGGCCTGAGTTAGTTAGGGAAAGCTTCAGGGCCTCACTTAGGGACAGCGTCAGGGTTTACTGTGGGACAGTTTCAGGACCTTGGTAAGACATGGGTCAGGTTATTAGCTCCGGATAATGTCAGGACTTTAGATGTTGATGGCAGCAGCCCTTAGTTAGAGACAGTGTCAGGCCCTGAGTTACGACTAGCATCAGAGCCTTTGTTAGATACAATGTACGGGACTGAATTAGGAGTAGAGTCAGGGCCTTCGTTAGTGGCAGTGTCAGGGCCTGACTTAGGGAGAGCGACAGGGCCTGAGTGAGGCTTAGCATCAGGCCCTTAGCTGGGCACACTGTCAGGGCATGACTTTGGAGCAGCATCAGCGTCTTTGCTGGATCAGCATTAAGGTCTTCGTTAGGTACATGATCAGGGCCTGAATTAGTCACAGCTTCAAGGTTTCAGTTAAGGAAAGCTTCAGGGCCTGAGTTAGGGACAGCCTCAGGTCTTCACTTAGGGACAGCGTCAGGGCTTACTTTGGGACAGTTTCAGGACCTTGGAAAGACATAGGTCAGGATATTAGCTCAGGATAATGTCAGGACTTTTGATAGTGATGGCAGCAGGGCCTTAGTTACAGACCGTTTCAGGGCCTGAGTTAGGCCTAGCATCAGAGACTTTGTTAGGTACAGTGTAAGGGACTGAGTTAGCAGTAGTGTCAGGGCCTTGCTTAGGGACTGTGTCAGGGTCTGATTTAGGTGTACTGTCTGAGACCTAGTTAGGGACAGTGCTAGGGCCTGAGTTAGGATTAGTGTCAAGGCCTTATTTAGGACCAATTTCAGGGCCTTAGTTTGGACTAGCATCAGAGCCATTGTTAGGAATCGTATGAGGGCCTGAGTTAGGCATACTATCAGGGCCTTAGTTAGGGACAGTTTTAGGGCCTGAGTTAGGATTAGTGTCAAGGCCTTATTTAGGACCAATTTTAGGGCCTTAGTTTGGACTAGCAACAAAGCCTTTGTTAGGTATCATGTCGGGGCCTCAGTTAGGTGTAGTGTCAGGGCCATTGTTTGGGACAGTATTAGGGCCTGACTTAGGAGAAGTTCAGGGCCTTAGCCAGGGAAAGTGTCAGGGCCTTAGTTAGGGACATTATCAGGGCCTGAATTAGCAGTAGTGTCAAAAGTCCTTAGTGAGGACAGTAAGGAGTCAGTCAGGACTCAGGCCCTGACACCGTTCTTAAATAAGGCCCTGACATTACCTGTAACACAGGTCCTGATCTCATTCCTATCATAGGCGCTGATGTTGGACTTAACTAAGGCCCTGACAGTGGTCCTAACTAAAGCTGTGACACTACTCCTAACTCAGGCCCTGACACTGTCCCTAACAAAGCCTGTGACACTACTCCTAAATCAGGCACTGACACTGTCCCTAACTAGGCCCTGACATACACCTAACTCAGGCCCTGACACTGTCTCTAACTAAGGCCCTGATACTACTCCAAACTCAGCACTGACACTGTCACTAACTAAGGCCCTGACACTATTCATAGCTCACGCCCTAACACAACTCCTAAGTCATGCCCTGACAATGTCCCTAACTAAGGCCCTGACACTATTCCTAACTCAGGCGCTGACACAATACTTAAGGAAGGCCCTGACATTACTCTTAACTCAGGCCCTGAAAAGGTCCCTAACTAAGGCCGACACAACTCCTAACTCAGGCACTAACACTGTCCCTAAATAAGGCCCTGAAACTATTCCTAACTGAGGCGCTGATACAATACCTAACGAAGGCACTGATGCTCCTCCTAACTAAGGCCCTGACACTACTCCTATCTCAAGCAATGACACTGTCCCTAACTTAGGCCCCGACTCTACTCCTGACTCAGGCACTGACACTGGCCCTAACTTAGGCCCGGACACTACTCCTAACTAAGCAACTGACACTGTCCCTAACTAAGGCCCGGACACTACTCCTTACTCAGGCACTGACAATGTCACTAACTAAGGCCGTGACACTACTCCCAAAATAGGCACTGAGACTGTCCCTAAATATGCCCTGACAGTACTCCGAACTCAGGCACTGACACTGTCCTTAACTAAGGCCCTGATACTACTTCCACCTCAGGCACTGACACTCTCCCTAAGTAAGCCCTGACATTACTCCCAATTCTGGCATTGACACTTCCGCTAACTAAGGCCCTGAAACTACTAACAACTCAGGCCCTTACACTGTTACTAACTACCGGTCTCAGACTACACCTAACTCAGGCCCTGGCACTGTCCATAACTTAGGCTCTGGCACTATTCCTAACTCAGACACTGACGCTGTCCCTTAACTAAGGGTCTGACACTCCTCCCAACTCAGACACTGACACTCTCCCTAACAAAGGCCTTGACACTACTCTTAACTAATACCCTGACACTGTCCCTAACAAAGACCCTGACACTATTCCCAACTCAGGCGCTGTCACTCTCCGTAACTAAGACCGTGACACTACTCCCATCTCAGCCACTGACATTGTCCCTAAGGCCCTGACACTACCTCCAACTCAGGCACTGACACTATCCCTAACTACAGCCCTGACACTTCTCCTAACTCAGGCACTGACACTGTCCCTTACTAATATCCTGACACAACTCCCAACTCAGGCACTGACTTTGTTCCTAACAAAGGCCGTGACACTAATCCCAACATAGGCACTGAGACTGTCCCGAAATACGCCCTGACAGTACTCCCAACTCAGGCACGGACACTGTCCCTAACTAAGGCCCTGACACTACTCCCAAACTAGGCCCTGACATTGTCCCTAACTAAGGCCTTGACGTTACTCTCAACTCAGGCACTAACACTGTCCCTAACTAAGGACTTGACACTACTCTTAACTCAGGCCCTGGCACAGTCCCTAACAAAGGCCTGCCACTACCCCCAACTCTGGCACTGAGAGTGTCCCTAACTACGGCCATCACACTACTCCTAACTCAGGCACTGACGCTGTCCCTAAGTAAGGCCCTGACACTACTCCCAACGCAGGCACTGACGCTGTCCCTAACTAAGGCTCTGACACTACTCCCAACACAGGCATTGACACTGTCCCTAACTAAGGCCCTCACACTACTACTTACTTAGGCACTGACACGCTACCTAACTAAGGCCCTGAGACTACTTTTACCTCAGATCCTGACACTGCCCCTAACGAAGGGCCTGATACTACTCCCAACACAGGCACTGACACTCTCCCTAACTAAGGCCTTGACACTACTTTTAACTCATGCCCTGATGCTGTCCCCGAAAAAGACCCCGAGACTATTCCCAACTCAGGCACTGACACTCTCCCTAACTAAGACCCTGACACTACTCCCATCTCAGCCATTGACACTGTCCCTAATGCCCTGACACTACTTCCAACTCAGGCACTGACATTGTCCCTAACTAGGACCTGACACTACTCCCAACTCAGGCACTGACACTGTCCCTAACTAAGGCCCTGACATAACTCCCAACTCCGGAACTGACACTTTCTCTAACTACGGCCCTGAAACTACTCCCAACTCCGGCACTGACCCTGACCCTAACTAGGCCCTGACACTACTCCCAACTCAGGCACTGACACTGTCCCTAATTAAGGTCCTGACATAACTCCCAACTCTGGCACTGACACTTTCTCTAACTAAGGCCCTGTAACTACTCACAACTCAGGCCCTGACACTGTTCCTAACTACCAGTCTCAGACTACTCCTAACTTAGGCCCTGACACTATTCCTAACACAATCACTGACACTGTCCCTAACTAAGGTCCTGAGACGATTCCTAAGTCAGACCCTGACACTGTCCATAACTTAGGCCATGTCACTACTCCCAACTCAGGCACTGACGCTGTTCCTAACTAAGGGTCTGACACTACTCCAAACTGAGACACTGACACTCTTCCAAATTAAGGCCTTGACACTACTGTTAACTCAGGCCCTGACACTGTCCATAATAAAGACCCTGACAAAAATCCCAACTTAGGCACTGACAATGTCCGTAACTAAGGCCCTGACACTATTCCCATCTCAGCCACTGACACTGTCCCTAACTATGGCCCTGACACTACTCCCAATGCAAGCACTGGGGCTGTCCCTAACTAAGGCACTGGCACTACTCCCAACTCGCCCTGGCTCTGTCCCTAACTAAGGCTCTGACACTACTCCCATTTCAGGCAATGACAGTGTCCCTAACTGAGGCAATGATACTACTCCCGACTCAAGAACTAAGGCTCTGGATCATTGTGATGACAAGCGCCATGGAGCATTGTGATGACAAGGGTCATGGAGAATTGTGACGACGGGTCCTGGAGCATTGTGGTGACAAGGGCCGTGGAGCATTTTGATGACAGGGGTCATGGGGCATTGTGATGAAAGTGGTCATGGAGCATTGTGATTAAAGTGGTCATGGAACATTGTGATAAAAGTGGTCATGTAGCATTGTGATGAAAAGTGCTATGGAGCATTGGGATGACAGGGGTCATGGAGCATTGTGATGACAGATGCGTGGAGATTTGTGATGATGAGGACCATGGGGCATTGAGATTATAAGGATGATGCAGCATTGTGATGACAGGGGCCATGGAGCATTTTAATGACAAGGGACATGGAGCATTGTGATGACAGAGTTCATGGAGCATTGTGGTGACCAGCGGCATGGAGCATTGTGAAGAAAGGGGTACTGTAACATTGTGATGAAAGGGTCAAGGAGCATTTGGGTTATAAGGATCATGGAGCATTGTGATGACAAGGGCCATGGAGCATTGTGATGACAGGTCTCATGTGGCATTATGATGACAGTGGTCATGGAGCAATGTGATGAACGTTGTCATGGAGCACTGTGATTACAGGGGCCATGGAGAATTGTGATGACAAAGGCCAGGGAACATTGTGATGACAGGGGTCATGGAGCATTGTGCTGAAAACGGACCTGGAGCATTGTGATGAAAGGGGTCATGGCTCATTGTGATGACAGGGGGCCTGGAACATTGTGATGACAGGGGTCACGGGGCATTGTGATGACAAGGGCCATGGAACATTTTGATGATAGTGGTCATATGGCATTTTGAATGACAGGGGCCATGAAGCATTGTGATGACAAGAGTCATGGAGACTTGTGATGACAGGGGGCATGGAACTTTGTGATTTCACAGTCTTGTAGCATTTTAGACAAGGCTCATGGAGCATTGGGATGACAGGGGTCATGGAGCATTGTGATGATAAGGGCATGGAGCATTGTGATGACAATGGCATGGAGCATTGCGATGACAAAGTCATGGAGCATTGTGATGACAGGGGTTATGGAGCATTGTGATGACAAGGGCGTGGAGCATTGTGGTGACAGTGGTCATGGAACATTGTGACGATAAGGGCATCGAGCCGAGTTAGGGACAGTCTAGCGGCCTTGGGACTAAATTCAGTGCCTGAATTAGGCACAGCATAAGGTCTTTAGTTAGCATAAGAGGTAGGACATTAGCTCGGGACAGGGTTAGGGTAAAGGCTTGGAATCGTGTCAGGAAATGACCTAAGGATAGTGTGAAGACCTTTGTTACTGAGACTCTCAGGGACTTATTCAGAAGCAGTGTTAGGGCTTCAGGTCGGGACAGCATCAGGGCCTGACTTAGGGAGAGCGACAGGGCCTGAGTGAGGCCTAATGTCAGGCCCTTAGCTGGGGACACTGTCAGGGAATGACTTAGGAGCAGCATCAGTGCCTTTGTTGGATCAGCTTTAGGTTCTTAGTTAAAGACATGACCGGAGCCCTAGTTAGTCACAGCGTCAAGGCCTCAGTTAGGGAAAGCTTCAGGGTCTGAGTTACAGACAGCCTCATGTCTTCACTTAAAGACAGCGACAGGGCTTTCTTAGGGACAGTGTCAGGACCTTGGTTAGAAATGAGTCAGGATATTAGCTCAGGAGAGTGTCAGGATTTTAGTCATTGCTGGCAGCAGGGCCTATATTAAGGACAGATTCCGGGCCTTTGTTAGATTCAGTGTCATGGCCTTAGTTAGGAGTAGTCAGGGCCTTAGTTAGGGAGAGCATTAGGGTTTCAGTTAGCATAAGGTGCAGGAGATTATCTCGGGACAGAGTCAGGTTCCAGGCCAGAGACAGTGAAAGGAAATGACCAAGGGATAACGAGAAGACCTTAGTTATTGAGAGCATCAGGGCCTTAGTTAGCAGCAGCGTGAGCACCTTAATCAGGACCAGTGCCAGGGCTTGATGTATGGACAGCATCAGAGCCTAACTAAGGTACAGCAACAGGGCCGAAGTGAGGCCTATCTTTAGGGCCTGAGTAAGGGACAGTATCAGGGCATGACTTAGGAGCAGCATAAAGGCCTCTGTCGGATCAGCATTAGGGTCTTGGTTAAAGCTATTATCAGGGCCTCCGTTAGGGATAGCCTCAAGGCCTCACTTAGGGACAGCGTCAGGGCTTACTTTGGGAAAGTTTCAGGACCTTGGTAAGACATGGGTCAGGCTATTAGCTCAGGATAATATCAGGTGTTCAGATATTGACGGCAGCAGGGCCTTAGTTAGAGGCAGTGTCAGCGCCTAAGTTAGGACTAGCATCAGAGCCTTTGTTAGGTACAGTGTCAGTGACTGAGTTAGGTGTAGTGTCAGAGCCTTAGTTAGGGACAGTGTCAGGGCCTGCATTAGGACGAGCCTCCAGGCCTCAGTTAGGGACAGGTTCACGGCCTCGGACCTAAATTCAGGGCCTCATTTAGGGACAGAATCAGGGATTTAGCTAGCATAAGGGGATCTACGGCTGAAAGCAACCTGAGCACCACCACAAGCAGATGCACAAGTGAACCATGCACGCTCCTATGAAGGAATATTCCACAGCAGTTGAGTACATTTTGTTTAAAGTTAGTAACACTATAAAAATTATGTTTTGAAGAAAACTATATTCAGAAGATGAAAGAATCTCGTTCTAAAGAATCTCTTTAGCTCATCTCGACATTAGCTAAAGAGAAGGTTGGGTTAAGGTCTAGGGAAAGTGTCAGGAAATGACCTAGGGATAGTGTCAAGACCTTAGTTACTTAGCACATCAGGACCTAATTTAGGAGCAGTGAGTGTCAGGGCTTCGGGTAGGAACAGCGTCAGAGCCTGACTTAGGGAGTGGGACAGGGCCTGAGTGAGGCCTAGCGTCAGGGCCTTAGCTAGAGACAGTGTCAGGGCATGACTTAGGAGCAGCATAAGAGCCACGGTAGGATCAGCCTCAGGGGCTATGTTACAGATATTATCAGGGCCTCTGTTAGGGACAGCCTCAAGGCCTCACTTAGAGACAGCATCAGGGCTTCCTTAGGGACAGTTTCAGGACCTTGGTAAGAGATGGGTCAAGAAATTAGCTCAGGATAGTGTCAGGACGTTAGATATTGACGGCAGCAGGGCCTTAGTTAGGGACAGTGTCAGGCCCTGAATTAGGACGAACATCGAGGCCTTAGGTACGGACAGGGTCACAGCCTCGAGAGTAATTTTAGGCCCTTAGTTAAGGACAGCAGCAGGGCTGTAGTTAGCATAAGAGGCACGACATTTGCTAGGGCCAGGGTCAGGTTACGCTCTAGGGATAGTGTCAGGAAAGGACCTAAGCATAGTGTCAAAACCTTAGTTACTGAGAGTATCAGATCCTTATTTAGAACCAGTGTCAGGGCTTCAGGTAGGGACAGCATCAGAGCCTGACTTAGGGAGAGCGACAGGGCCTGAGTGAGGCCTAGCGTCAGGCCCTTAGATGAGGACAATGTCAGGGCATGACTTAGGAACAGCATCAGCTCCCCTGTTGGATCGACTTTAGCGTCTTAGATACAGACATCATCAGGTCCTCAGTTAGTCACAGCGTGAAGGCCTCAGTTAGGGAAAGCTTCAGGGCCTGAGTTAGGGACAGCCTCAGTTCTTAACTTAGGGACAGTGATAGGGCTTTCTTAGGGACAGTGTCAGGACCTTGGTTAGAAATATGTCAGGATATTAACTCAGGCTAGTGTCCAGTTTTTAGTTATTGCTGACAGCAGGGCCTATATTAGGGGCAAATTCTGAGCCTTACTTAGAGACAGTGTCAGGGCCTGAGTTAGGACTAGCATCACAGCCCTTGTAAAGTACAGTGTCAGGGACTGAGTTAGGTGTAGTGTCAGGGCTTTAGTTAGGGACAGTGTCAGCGCCTCAGTTAGGATGATCCTCCAAACTTCAGTTAGGGACAGGTTGACGGCCTCAGGACTAATTTCAGGCTCTTAGTTAGAGACAACGTCAGGGATTTAGTTAGCATAAGAGGTTCGACAATAGCTAAAGACAAGTTTAGGTTAAGATCTAGGGAGAGTGTCAGGAAATGACCTAGGGATAGTGTCAAGACCATCGCTAATTAGAGCATCAGTGCCTAAGTTAGGCCCAGTGTCAGGGCTTCAGGTAGGGATAGAACCTTAGCCTGACTTAGGGAGAGCGACAGGGCCTGAGTGATGCCTCGAGTCAGGGCCTTAGCTACGGACAGCGTCAGGGCATGACATAGGATCAGCATAAGGTTCTCTGTAGGGTCAGCATTAGGGTCTTAGTTTAAGACATTATCAGGACCTCTGTGAGGGACAGCCTCAGGGCCTCACTTAGGGACAGTGTCAGGGCTAACTTTGGGAGAGTTTCAGGACCTTGGTAAGACATGGGTCAGGATATTAGCTCAGGATAATGTCAGGACTTTAGATATTGATGGTAGCAGCGCCTACGTTAGGGAAAGTTTCAAGGCGTTAGTTAGGAGTAGCGGGCCTCTGATAGGTCCAGTGTCAGATCCTCAGTTAGCAATAGAGTTAGGGCCATAGTTAGGGACAGTGTCAGGACTGGATGTAGGGCGAGCATCTAGGCCTTAGTTCGGGACAGTTTCATGGTCTTGGGACTAAATTCAGTGCCTGAGGTAGGCACAGCCTAAGGGCTTCAGTTAGCATAAGAGGCAGGACATTAGCTAGTGACCGTGTCAGTTTAACATCTAGGGATAGTGTCAGGAAATGACCTAAGGATAGTGTGAAGACCTTTGTTATGGAGACTCTCAGGGCCTTATTCAGAACCAGTGTTAGGGCTTCAGGTAGGGACAGCATCAGAGCCTGACTTAGGGAGAGCGTTAGGGTCTGCGTGAGGCCTAGCATCAGACACTTAGTGGGGGACACTATCGGGGCATGACTTAGGAGCAGCATCAGGGCCTCTGTTGGATCAGCCTTAGGGTCTTGGTTAAAGACATGATCAGGGTCTGAGTTAGTCACAGCATCAAGGCCTGAGTTAGTTAGGGAAAGCTTCAGGGCCTCACTTAGGGACAGCGTCAGGGTTTACTGTGGGACAGTTTCAGGACCTTGGTAAGACATGGGTCAGGTTATTAGCTCCGGATAATGTCAGGACTTTAGATGTTGATGGCAGCAGCCCTTAGTTAGAGACAGTGTCAGGCCCTGAGTTACGACTAGCATCAGAGCCTTTGTTAGATACAATGTACGGGACTGAATTAGGAGTAGAGTCAGGGCCTTCGTTAGTGGCAGTGTCAGGGCCTGACTTAGGGAGAGCGACAGGGCCTGAGTGAGGCTTAGCATCAGGCCCTTAGCTGGGCACACTGTCAGGGCATGACTTTGGAGCAGCATCAGCGTCTTTGCTGGATCAGCATTAAGGTCTTCGTTAGGTACATGATCAGGGCCTGAATTAGTCACAGCTTCAAGGTTTCAGTTAAGGAAAGCTTCAGGGCCTGAGTTAGGGACAGCCTCAGGTCTTCACTTAGGGACAGCGTCAGGGCTTACTTTGGGACAGTTTCAGGACCTTGGAAAGACATAGGTCAGGATATTAGCTCAGGATAATGTCAGGACTTTTGATAGTGATGGCAGCAGGGCCTTAGTTACAGACCGTTTCAGGGCCTGAGTTAGGCCTAGCATCAGAGACTTTGTTAGGTACAGTGTAAGGGACTGAGTTAGCAGTAGTGTCAGGGCCTTGCTTAGGGACTGTGTCAGGGTCTGATTTAGGTGTACTGTCTGAGACCTAGTTAGGGACAGTGCTAGGGCCTGAGTTAGGATTAGTGTCAAGGCCTTATTTAGGACCAATTTCAGGGCCTTAGTTTGGACTAGCATCAGAGCCATTGTTAGGAATCGTATGAGGGCCTGAGTTAGGCATACTATCAGGGCCTTAGTTAGGGACAGTTTTAGGGCCTGAGTTAGGATTAGTGTCAAGGCCTTATTTAGGACCAATGTTAGGGCCTTAGTTTGGACTAGCAACAAAGGCTTTGTTAGGTATCATGTCGGGGCCTCAGTTAGGTGTAGTGTCAGGGCCATTGTTTGGGACAGTATTAGGGCCTGACTTAGGAGAAGTTCAGGGCCTTAGCCAGGGAAAGTGTCAGGGCCTTAGTTAGGGACATTATCAGGGCCTGAATTAGCAGTAGTGTCAAAAGTCCTTAGTGAGGACAGTAAGGAGTCAGTCAGGACTCAGGCCCTGACACCGTTCTTAAATAAGGCCCTGACATTACCTGTAACACAGGTCCTGATCTCATTCCTATCATAGGCGCTGATGTTGGACTTAACTAAGGCCCTGACAGTGGTCCTAACTAAAGCTGTGACACTACTCCTAACTCAGGCCCTGACACTGTCCCTAACAAAGCCTGTGACACTACTCCTAAATCAGGCACTGACACTGTCCCTAACTAGGCCCTGACATACACCTAACTCAGGCCCTGACACTGTCTCTAACTAAGGCCCTGATACTACTCCAAACTCAGCACTGACACTGTCACTAACTAAGGCCCTGACACTATTCATAGCTCACGCCCTAACACAACTCCTAAGTCATGCCCTGACAATGTCCCTAACTAAGGCCCTGACACTATTCCTAACTCAGGCGCTGACACAATACTTAAGGAAGGCCCTGACATTACTCTTAACTCAGGCCCTGAAAAGGTCCCTAACTAAGGCCGACACAACTCCTAACTCAGGCACTAACACTGTCCCTAAATAAGGCCCTGAAACTATTCCTAACTGAGGCGCTGATACAATACCTAACGAAGGCACTGATGCTCCTCCTAACTAAGGCCCTGACACTACTCCTATCTCAAGCAATGACACTGTCCCTAACTTAGGCCCCGACTCTACTCCTGACTCAGGCACTGACACTGGCCCTAACTTAGGCCCGGACACTACTCCTAACTAAGCAACTGACACTGTCCCTAACTAAGGCCCGGACACTACTCCTTACTCAGGCACTGACAATGTCACTAACTAAGGCCGTGACACTACTCCCAAAATAGGCACTGAGACTGTCCCTAAATATGCCCTGACAGTACTCCGAACTCAGGCACTGACACTGTCCTTAACTAAGGCCCTGATACTACTTCCACCTCAGGCACTGACACTCTCCCTAAGTAAGCCCTGACATTACTCCCAATTCTGGCATTGACACTTCCGCTAACTAAGGCCCTGAAACTACTAACAACTCAGGCCCTTACACTGTTACTAACTACCGGTCTCAGACTACACCTAACTCAGGCCCTAGCACTGTCCATAACTTAGGCTCTGGCACTATTCCTAACTCAGACACTGACGCTGTCCCTTAACTAAGGGTCTGACACTCCTCCCAACTCAGACACTGACACTCTCCCTAACAAAGGCCTTGACACTACTCTTAACTAATACCCTGACACTGTCCCTAACAAAGACCCTGACACTATTCCCAACTCAGGCGCTGTCACTCTCCGTAACTAAGACCGTGACACTACTCCCATCTCAGCCACTGACATTGTCCCTAAGGCCCTGACACTACCTCCAACTCAGGCACTGACACTATCCCTAACTACAGCCCTGACACTTCTCCTAACTCAGGCACTGACACAGTCCCTTACTAATATCCTGACACAACTCCCAACTCAGGCACTGACTTTGTTCCTAACAAAGGCCGTGACACTAATCCCAACATAGGCACTGAGACTGTCCCGAAATACGCCCTGACAGTACTCCCAACTCAGGCACGGACACTGTCCCTAACTAAGGCCCTGACACTACTCCCAAACTAGGCCCTGACATTGTCCCTAACTAAGGCCTTGACGTTACTCTCAACTCAGGCACTAACACTGTCCCTAACTAAGGACTTGACACTACTCTTAACTCAGGCCCTGCACAGTCCCTAACAAAGGCCTGCCACTACCCCCAACTCTGGCACTGAGAGTGTCCCTAACTACGGCCATCACACTACTCCTAACTCAGGCACTGACGCTGTCCCTAAGTAAGGCCCTGACACTACTCCCAACGCAGGCACTGACGCTGTCCCTAACTAAGGCTCTGACACTACTCCCAACACAGGCATTGACACTGTCCCTAACTAAGGCCCTCACACTACTACTTACTTAGGCACTGACACGCTACCTAACTAAGGCCCTGAGACTACTTTTACCTCAGATCCTGACACTGCCCCTAACGAAGGGCCTGATACTACTCCCAACACAGGCACTGACACTCTCCCTAACTAAGGCCTTGACACTACTTTTAACTCATGCCCTGATGCTGTCCCCGAAAAAGACCCCGAGACTATTCCCAACTCAGGCACTGACACTCTCCCTAACTAAGACCCTGACACTACTCCCATCTCAGCCATTGACACTGTCCCTAATGCCCTGACACTACTTCCAACTCAGGCACTGACATTGTCCCTAACTAGGACCTGACACTACTCCCAACTCAGGCACTGACACTGTCCCTAACTAAGGCCCTGACATAACTCCCAACTCCGGAACTGACACTTTCTCTAACTACGGCCCTGAAACTACTCCCAACTCCGGCACTGACCCTGACCCTAACTAGGCCCTGACACTACTCCCAACTCAGGCACTGACACTGTCCCTAATTAAGGTCCTGACATAACTCCCAACTCTGGCACTGACACTTTCTCTAACTAAGGCCCTGTAACTACTCACAACTCAGGCCCTGACACTGTTCCTAACTACCAGTCTCAGACTACTCCTAACTTAGGCCCTGACACTATTCCTAACACAATCACTGACACTGTCCCTAACTAAGGTCCTGAGACGATTCCTAAGTCAGACCCTGACACTGTCCATAACTTAGGCCATGTCACTACTCCCAACTCAGGCACTGACGCTGTTCCTAACTAAGGGTCTGACACTACTCCAAACTGAGACACTGACACTCTTCCAAATTAAGGCCTTGACACTACTGTTAACTCAGGCCCTGACACTGTCCATAATAAAGACCCTGACAAAAATCCCAACTTAGGCACTGACAATGTCCGTAACTAAGGCCCTGACACTATTCCCATCTCAGCCACTGACACTGTCCCTAACTATGGCCCTGACACTACTCCCAATGCAAGCACTGGGGCTGTCCCTAACTAAGGCACTGGCACTACTCCCAACTCGCCCTGGCTCTGTCCCTAACTAAGGCTCTGACACTACTCCCATTTCAGGCAATGACAGTGTCCCTAACTGAGGCAATGATACTACTCCCGACTCAAGAACTAAGGCTCTGGATCATTGTGATGACAAGCGCCATGGAGCATTGTGATGACAAGGGTCATGGAGAATTGTGACGACGGGTCCTGGAGCATTGTGGTGACAAGGGCCGTGGAGCATTTTGATGACAGGGGTCATGGGGCATTGTGATGAAAGTGGTCATGGAGCATTGTGATTAAAGTGGTCATGGAACATTGTGATAAAAGTGGTCATGTAGCATTGTGATGAAAAGTGCTATGGAGCATTGGGATGACAGGGGTCATGGAGCATTGTGATGACAGATGCGTGGAGATTTGTGATGATGAGGACCATGGGGCATTGAGATTATAAGGATGATGCAGCATTGTGATGACAGGGGCCATGGAGCATTTTAATGACAAGGGACATGGAGCATTGTGATGACAGAGTTCATGGAGCATTGTGGTGACCAGCGGCATGGAGCATTGTGAAGAAAGGGGTACTGTAACATTGTGATGAAAGGGTCAAGGAGCATTTGGGTTATAAGGATCATGGAGCATTGTGATGACAAGGGCCATGGAGCATTGTGATGACAGGTCTCATGTGGCATTATGATGACAGTGGTCATGGAGCAATGTGATGAACGTTGTCATGGAGCACTGTGATTACAGGGGCCATGGAGAATTGTGATGACAAAGGCCAGGGAACATTGTGATGACAGGGGTCATGGAGCATTGTGCTGAAAACGGACCTGGAGCATTGTGATGAAAGGGGTCATGGCTCATTGTGATGACAGGGGGCCTGGAACATTGTGATGACAGGGGTCACGGGGCATTGTGATGACAAGGGCCATGGAACATTTTGATGATAGTGGTCATATGGCATTTTGAATGACAGGGGCCATGAAGCATTGTGATGACAAGAGTCATGGAGACTTGTGATGACAGGGGGCATGGAACTTTGTGATTTCACAGTCTTGTAGCATTTTAGACAAGGCTCATGGAGCATTGGGATGACAGGGGTCATGGAGCATTGTGATGATAAGGGCATGGAGCATTGTGATGACAATGGCATGGAGCATTGCGATGACAAAGTCATGGAGCATTGTGATGACAGGGGTTATGGAGCATTGTGATGACAAGGGCGTGGAGCATTGTGGTGACAGTGGTCATGGAACATTGTGACGATAAGGGCATCGAGCCGAGTTAGGGACAGTCTAGCGGCCTTGGGACTAAATTCAGTGCCTGAATTAGGCACAGCATAAGGTCTTTAGTTAGCATAAGAGGTAGGACATTAGCTCGGGACAGGGTTAGGGTAAAGGCTTGGAATCGTGTCAGGAAATGACCTAAGGATAGTGTGAAGACCTTTGTTACTGAGACTCTCAGGGACTTATTCAGAAGCAGTGTTAGGGCTTCAGGTCGGGACAGCATCAGGGCCTGACTTAGGGAGAGCGACAGGGCCTGAGTGAGGCCTAATGTCAGGCCCTTAGCTGGGGACACTGTCAGGGAATGACTTAGGAGCAGCATCAGTGCCTTTGTTGGATCAGCTTTAGGTTCTTAGTTAAAGACATGACCGGAGCCCTAGTTAGTCACAGCGTCAAGGCCTCAGTTAGGGAAAGCTTCAGGGTCTGAGTTACAGACAGCCTCATGTCTTCACTTAAAGACAGCGACAGGGCTTTCTTAGGGACAGTGTCAGGACCTTGGTTAGAAATGAGTCAGGATATTAGCTCAGGAGAGTGTCAGGATTTTAGTCATTGCTGGCAGCAGGGCCTATATTAAGGACAGATTCCGGGCCTTTGTTAGATTCAGTGTCATGGCCTTAGTTAGGAGTAGTCAGGGCCTTAGTTAGGGAGAGCATTAGGGTTTCAGTTAGCATAAGGTGCAGGAGATTATCTCGGGACAGAGTCAGGTTCCAGGCCAGAGACAGTGAAAGGAAATGACCAAGGGATAACGAGAAGACCTTAGTTATTGAGAGCATCAGGGCCTTAGTTAGCAGCAGCGTGAGCACCTTAATCAGGACCAGTGCCAGGGCTTGATGTATGGACAGCATCAGAGCCTAACTAAGGTACAGCAACAGGGCCGAAGTGAGGCCTATCTTTAGGGCCTGAGTAAGGGACAGTATCAGGGCATGACTTAGGAGCAGCATAAAGGCCTCTGTCGGATCAGCATTAGGGTCTTGGTTAAAGCTATTATCAGGGCCTCCGTTAGGGATAGCCTCAAGGCCTCACTTAGGGACAGCGTCAGGGCTTACTTTGGGAAAGTTTCAGGACCTTGGTAAGACATGGGTCAGGCTATTAGCTCAGGATAATATCAGGTGTTCAGATATTGACGGCAGCAGGGCCTTAGTTAGAGGCAGTGTCAGCGCCTAAGTTAGGACTAGCATCAGAGCCTTTGTTAGGTACAGTGTCAGTGACTGAGTTAGGTGTAGTGTCAGAGCCTTAGTTAGGGACAGTGTCAGGGCCTGCATTAGGACGAGCCTCCAGGCCTCAGTTAGGGACAGGTTCACGGCCTCGGACCTAAATTCAGGGCCTCATTTAGGGACAGAATCAGGGATTTAGCTAGCATAAGGGGATCTACGGCTGAAAGCAACCTGAGCACCACCACAAGCAGATGCACAAGTGAACCATGCACGCTCCTATGAAGGAATATTCCACAGCAGTTGAGTACATTTTGTTTAAAGTTAGTAACACTATAAAAATTATGTTTTGAAGAAAACTATATTCAGAAGATGAAAGAATCTCGTTCTAAAGAATCTCTTTAGCTCATCTCGACATTAGCTAAAGAGAAGGTTGGGTTAAGGTCTAGGGAAAGTGTCAGGAAATGACCTAGGGATAGTGTCAAGACCTTAGTTACTTAGCACATCAGGACCTAATTTAGGAGCAGTGAGTGTCAGGGCTTCGGGTAGGAACAGCGTCAGAGCCTGACTTAGGGAGTGGGACAGGGCCTGAGTGAGGCCTAGCGTCAGGGCCTTAGCTAGAGACAGTGTCAGGGCATGACTTAGGAGCAGCATAAGAGCCACGGTAGGATCAGCCTCAGGGGCTATGTTACAGATATTATCAGGGCCTCTGTTAGGGACAGCCTCAAGGCCTCACTTAGAGACAGCATCAGGGCTTCCTTAGGGACAGTTTCAGGACCTTGGTAAGAGATGGGTCAAGAAATTAGCTCAGGATAGTGTCAGGACGTTAGATATTGACGGCAGCAGGGCCTTAGTTAGGGACAGTGTCAGGCCCTGAATTAGGACGAACATCGAGGCCTTAGGTACGGACAGGGTCACAGCCTCGAGAGTAATTTTAGGCCCTTAGTTAAGGACAGCAGCAGGGCTGTAGTTAGCATAAGAGGCACGACATTTGCTAGGGCCAGGGTCAGGTTACGCTCTAGGGATAGTGTCAGGAAAGGACCTAAGCATAGTGTCAAAACCTTAGTTACTGAGAGTATCAGATCCTTATTTAGAACCAGTGTCAGGGCTTCAGGTAGGGACAGCATCAGAGCCTGACTTAGGGAGAGCGACAGGGCCTGAGTGAGGCCAAGCGTCAGGCCCTTAGATGAGGACAATGTCAGGGCATGACTTAGGAACAGCATCAGCTCCCCTGTTGGATCGACTTTAGCGTCTTAGATACAGACATCATCAGGTCCTCAGTTAGTCACAGCGTGAAGGCCTCAGTTAGGGAAAGCTTCAGGGCCTGAGTTAGGGACAGCCTCAGTTCTTAACTTAGGGACAGTGATAGGGCTTTCTTAGGGACAGTGTCAGGACCTTGGTTAGAAATATGTCAGGATATTAACTCAGGCTAGTGTCCAGTTTTTAGTTATTGCTGACAGCAGGGCCTATATTAGGGGCAAATTCTGAGCCTTACTTAGAGACAGTGTCAGGGCCTGAGTTAGGACTAGCATCACAGCCCTTGTAAAGTACAGTGTCAGGGACTGAGTTAGGTGTAGTGTCAGGGCTTTAGTTAGGGACAGTGTCAGCGCCTCAGTTAGGATGATCCTCCAAACTTCAGTTAGGGACAGGTTGACGGCCTCAGGACTAATTTCAGGCTCTTAGTTAGAGACAACGTCAGGGATTTAGTTAGCATAAGAGGTTCGACAATAGCTAAAGACAAGTTTAGGTTAAGATCTAGGGAGAGTGTCAGGAAATGACCTAGGGATAGTGTCAAGACCATCGCTAATTAGAGCATCAGTGCCTAAGTTAGGCCCAGTGTCAGGGCTTCAGGTAGGGATAGAACCTTAGCCTGACTTAGGGAGAGCGACAGGGCCTGAGTGATACCTCGAGTCAGGGCCTTAGCTACGGACAGCGTCAGGGCATGACATAGGATCAGCATAAGGTTCTCTGTAGGGTCAGCATTAGGGTCTTAGTTTAAGACATTATCAGGACCTCTGTGAGGGACAGCCTCAGGGCCTCACTTAGGGACAGTGTCAGGGCTAACTTTGGGAGAGTTTCAGGACCTTGGTAAGACATGGGTCAGGATATTAGCTCAGGATAATGTCAGGACTTTAGATATTGATGGTAGCAGCGCCTACGTTAGGGAAAGTTTCAAGGCGTTAGTTAGGAGTAGCGGGCCTCTGATAGGTCCAGTGTCAGATCCTCAGTTAGCAATAGTGTTAGGGCCATAGTTAGGGACAGTGTCAGGACTGGATGTAGGGCGAGCATCTAGGCCTTAGTTCGGGACAGTTTCATGGTCTTGGGACTAAATTCAGTGCCTGAGGTAGGCACAGCCTAAGGGCTTCAGTTAGCATAAGAGGCAGGACATTAGCTAGTGACCGTGTCAGTTTAACATCTAGGGATAGTGTCAGGAAATGACCTAAGGATAGTGTGAAGACCTTTGTTATGGAGACTCTCAGGGCCTTATTCAGAACCAGTGTTAGGGCTTCAGGTAGGGACAGCATCAGAGCCTGACTTAGGGAGAGCGTTAGGGTCTGCGTGAGGCCTAGCATCAGACACTTAGTGGGGGACACTATCGGGGCATGACTTAGGAGCAGCATCAGGGCCTCTGTTGGATCAGCCTTAGGGTCTTGGTTAAAGACATGATCAGGGTCTGAGTTAGTCACAGCATCAAGGCCTGAGTTAGTTAGGGAAAGCTTCAGGGCCTCACTTAGGGACAGCGTCAGGGTTTACTGTGGGACAGTTTCAGGACCTTGGTAAGACATGGGTCAGGTTATTAGCTCCGGATAATGTCAGGACTTTAGATGTTGATGGCAGCAGCCCTTAGTTAGAGACAGTGTCAGGCCCTGAGTTACGACTAGCATCAGAGCCTTTGTTAGATACAATGTACGGGACTGAATTAGGAGTAGAGTCAGGGCCTTCGTTAGTGACAGTGTCAGGGCCTGACTTAGGGAGAGCGACAGGGCCTGAGTGAGGCTTAGCATCAGGCCCTTAGCTGGGCACACTGTCAGGGCATGACTTTGGAGCAGCATCAGCGTCTTTGCTGGATCAGCATTAAGGTCTTCGTTAGGTACATGATCAGGGCCTGAATTAGTCACAGCTTCAAGGTTTCAGTTAAGGAAAGCTTCAGGGCCTGAGTTAGGGACAGCCTCAGGTCTTCACTTAGGGACAGCGTCAGGGCTTACTTTGGGACAGTTTCAGGACCTTGGAAAGACATAGGTCAGGATATTAGCTCAGGATAATATCAGGACTTTTGATAGTGATGGCAGCAGGGCCTTAGTTACAGACGGTTTCAGGGCCTGAGTTAGGCCTAGCATCAGAGACTTTGTTAGGTACAGTGTAAGGGACTGAGTTAGCAGTAGTGTCAGGGCCTTGCTTAGGGACTGTGTCAGGGTCTGATTTAGGTGTACTGTCTGAGACCTAGTTAGGGACAGTGCTAGGGCCTGAGTTAGGATTAGTGTCAAGGCCCTATTTAGGACCAATTTCAGGGCCTTAGTTTGGACTAGCATCAGAGCCATTGTTAGGAATCGTATGAGGGCCTGAGTTAGGCATACTATCAGGGCCTTAGTTAGGGACAGTTTTAGGGCCTGAGTTAGGATTAGTGTCAAGGCCTTATTTAGGACCAGTTTTAGGGCTTTAGTTTGGACTAGCAACAAAGCCTTTGTTAGGTATCATGTCGGGGCCTCAGTTAGGTGTAGTGTCAGGGCCATTGTTAGGGACAGTATCAGGGCCTGACTTAGGAGAAGTTCAGGGCCTTAGCCAGGGAAAGTGTCAGGGCCTTAGTTAGGGACATTATCAGGGCCTGAATTAGCAGTAGTGTCAAAAGTCCTTAGTGAGGACAGTAAGGAGTCAGTCAGGACTCAGGCCCTGACACCGTTCTTAAATAAGGCCCTGACATTACCTGTAACACAGGTCCTGATCTCATTCCTATCATAGGCGCTGATGTTGGACTTAACTAAGGCCCTGACAGTGGTCCTAACTAAAGCTGTGACACTACTCCTAACTCAGGCCCTGACACTGTCCCTAACAAAGCCTGTGACACTACTCCTAAATCAGGCACTGACACTGTCCCTAACTAGGCCCTGACATACACCTAACTCAGGCCCTGACACTGTCTCTAACTAAGGCCCTGATACTACTCCAAACTCAGCACTGACACTGTCACTAACTAAGGCCCTGACACTATTCATAGCTCACGCCCTAACACAACTCCTAAGTCATGCCCTGACAATGTCCCTAACTAAGGCCCTGACACTATTCCTAACTCAGGCGCTGACACAATACTTAAGGAAGGCCCTGACATTACTCTTAACTCAGGCCCTGAAAAGGTCCCTAACTAAGGCCGACACAACTCCTAACTCAGGCACTAACACTGTCCCTAAATAAGGCCCTGAAACTATTCCTAACTGAGGCGCTGATACAATACCTAACGAAGGCACTGATGCTCCTCCTAACTAAGGCCCTGACACTACTCCTATCTCAAGCAATGACACTGTCCCTAACTTAGGCCCCGACTCTACTCCTGACTCAGGCACTGACACTGGCCCTAACTTAGGCCCGGACACTACTCCTAACTAAGCAACTGACACTGTCCCTAACTAAGGCCCGGACACTACTCCTTACTCAGGCACTGACAATGTCACTAACTAAGGCCGTGACACTACTCCCAAAATAGGCACTGAGACTGTCCCTAAATATGCCCTGACAGTACTCCGAACTCAGGCACTGACACTGTCCTTAACTAAGGCCCTGATACTACTTCCACCTCAGGCACTGACACTCTCCCTAAGTAAGCCCTGACATTACTCCCAATTCTGGCATTGACACTTCCGCTAACTAAGGCCCTGAAACTACTAACAACTCAGGCCCTTACACTGTTACTAACTACCGGTCTCAGACTACACCTAACTCAGGCCCTAGCACTGTCCATAACTTAGGCTCTGGCACTATTCCTAACTCAGACACTGACGCTGTCCCTTAACTAAGGGTCTGACACTCCTCCCAACTCAGACACTGACACTCTCCCTAACAAAGGCCTTGACACTACTCTTAACTAATACCCTGACACTGTCCCTAACAAAGACCCTGACACTATTCCCAACTCAGGCGCTGTCACTCTCCGTAACTAAGACCGTGACACTACTCCCATCTCAGCCACTGACATTGTCCCTAAGGCCCTGACACTACCTCCAACTCAGGCACTGACACTATCCCTAACTACAGCCCTGACACTTCTCCTAACTCAGGCACTGACACAGTCCCTTACTAATATCCTGACACAACTCCCAACTCAGGCACTGACTTTGTTCCTAACAAAGGCCGTGACACTAATCCCAACATAGGCACTGAGACTGTCCCGAAATACGCCCTGACAGTACTCCCAACTCAGGCACGGACACTGTCCCTAACTAAGGCCCTGACACTACTCCCAAACTAGGCCCTGACATTGTCCCTAACTAAGGCCTTGACGTTACTCTCAACTCAGGCACTAACACTGTCCCTAACTAAGGACTTGACACTACTCTTAACTCAGGCCCTGCACAGTCCCTAACAAAGGCCTGCCACTACCCCCAACTCTGGCACTGAGAGTGTCCCTAACTACGGCCATCACACTACTCCTAACTCAGGCACTGACGCTGTCCCTAAGTAAGGCCCTGACACTACTCCCAACGCAGGCACTGACGCTGTCCCTAACTAAGGCTCTGACACTACTCCCAACACAGGCATTGACACTGTCCCTAACTAAGGCCCTCACACTACTACTTACTTAGGCACTGACACGCTACCTAACTAAGGCCCTGAGACTACTTTTACCTCAGATCCTGACACTGCCCCTAACGAAGGGCCTGATACTACTCCCAACACAGGCACTGACACTCTCCCTAACTAAGGCCTTGACACTACTTTTAACTCATGCCCTGATGCTGTCCCCGAAAAAGACCCCGAGACTATTCCCAACTCAGGCACTGACACTCTCCCTAACTAAGACCCTGACACTACTCCCATCTCAGCCATTGACACTGTCCCTAATGCCCTGACACTACTTCCAACTCAGGCACTGACATTGTCCCTAACTAGGACCTGACACTACTCCCAACTCAGGCACTGACACTGTCCCTAACTCAGGCCCTGACATAACTCCCAACTCCGGAACTGACACTTTCTCTAACTACGGCCCTGAAACTACTCCCAACTCCGGCACTGACCCTGACCCTAACTAGGCCCTGACACTACTCCCAACTCAGGCACTGACACTGTCCCTAATTAAGGTCCTGACATAACTCCCAACTCTGGCACTGACACTTTCTCTAACTAAGGCCCTGTAACTACTCACAACTCAGGCCCTGACACTGTTCCTAACTACCAGTCTCAGACTACTCCTAACTTAGGCCCTGACACTATTCCTAACACAATCACTGACACTGTCCCTAACTAAGGTCCTGAGGCGATTCCTAAGTCAGACCCTGACACTGTCCATAACTTAGGCCATGTCACTACTCCCAACTCAGGCACTGACGCTGTTCCTAACTAAGGGTCTGACACTACTCCAAACTGAGACACTGACACTCTTCCAAATTAAGGCCTTGACACTACTGTTAACTCAGGCCCTGACACTGTCCATAATAAAGACCCTGACAAAAATCCCAACTTAGGCACTGACAATGTCCGTAACTAAGGCCCTGACACTATTCCCATCTCAGCCACTGACACTGTCCCTAACTATGGCCCTGACACTACTCCCAATGCAAGCACTGGGGCTGTCCCTAACTAAGGCACTGGCACTACTCCCAACTCGCCCTGGCTCTGTCCCTAACTAAGGCTCTGACACTACTCCCATTTCAGGCAATGACAGTGTCCCTAACTGAGGCAATGATACTACTCCCGACTCAAGAACTAAGGCTCTGGATCATTGTGATGACAAGCGCCATGGAGCATTGTGATGACAAGGGTCATGGAGAATTGTGACGACGGGTCCTGGAGCATTGTGGTGACAAGGGCCGTGGAGCATTTTGATGACAGGGGTCATGGGGCATTGTGATGAAAGTGGTCATGGAGCATTGTGATTAAAGTGGTCATGGAACATTGTGATAAAAGTGGTCATGTAGCATTGTGATGAAAAGTGCTATGGAGCATTGGGATGACAGGGGTCATGGAGCATTGTGATGACAGATGCGTGGAGATTTGTGATGATGAGGACCATGGGGCATTGAGATTATAAGGATGATGCAGCATTGTGATGACAGGGGCCATGGAGCATTTTAATGACAAGGGACATGGAGCATTGTGATGACAGAGTTCATGGAGCATTGTGGTGACCAGCGGCATGGAGCATTGTGAAGAAAGGGGTACTGTAACATTGTGATGAAAGGGTCAAGGAGCATTTGGGTTATAAGGATCATGGAGCATTGTGATGACAAGGGCCATGGAGCATTGTGATGACAGGTCTCATGTGGCATTATGATGACAGTGGTCATGGAGCAATGTGATGAACGTTGTCATGGAGCACTGTGATTACAGGGGCCATGGAGAATTGTGATGACAAAGGCCAGGGAACATTGTGATGACAGGGGTCATGGAGCATTGTGCTGAAAACGGACCTGGAGCATTGTGATGAAAGGGGTCATGGCTCATTGTGATGACAGGGGGCCTGGAACATTGTGATGACAGGGGTCACGGGGCATTGTGATGACAAGGGCCATGGAACATTTTGATGATAGTGGTCATATGGCATTTTGAATGACAGGGGCCATGAAGCATTGTGATGACAAGAGTCATGGAGACTTGTGATGACAGGGGGCATGGAACTTTGTGATTTCACAGTCTTGTAGCATTTTAGACAAGGCTCATGGAGCATTGGGATGACAGGGGTCATGGAGCATTGTGATGATAAGGGCATGGAGCATTGTGATGACAATGGCATGGAGCATTGCGATGACAAAGTCATGGAGCATTGTGATGACAGGGGTTATGGAGCATTGTGATGACAAGGGCGTGGAGCATTGTGGTGACAGTGGTCATGGAACATTGTGACGATAAGGGCATCGAGCCGAGTTAGGGACAGTCTAGCGGCCTTGGGGCTAAATTCAGTGCCTGAATTAGGCACAGCATAAGGTCTTTAGTTAGCATAAGAGGTAGGACATTAGCTCGGGACAGGGTTAGGGTAAAGGCTTGGAATCGTGTCAGGAAATGACCTAAGGATAGTGTGAAGACCTTTGTTACTGAGACTCTCAGGGACTTATTCAGAAGCAGTGTTAGGGCTTCAGGTCGGGACAGCATCAGGGCCTGACTTAGGGAGAGCGACAGGGCCTGAGTGAGGCCTAATGTCAGGCCCTTAGCTGGGGACACTGTCAGGGAATGACTTAGGAGCAGCATCAGTGCCTTTGTTGGATCAGCTTTAGGTTCTTAGTTAAAGACATGACCGGAGCCCTAGTTAGTCACAGCGTCAAGGCCTCAGTTAGGGAAAGCTTCAGGGTCTGAGTTACAGACAGCCTCATGTCTTCACTTAAAGACAGCGACAGGGCTTTCTTAGGGACAGTGTCAGGACCTTGGTTAGAAATGAGTCAGGATATTAGCTCAGGAGAGTGTCAGGATTTTAGTCATTGCTGGCAGCAGGGCCTATATTAAGGACAGATTCCGGGCCTTTGTTAGATTCAGTGTCATGGCCTTAGTTAGGAGTAGTCAGGGCCTTAGTTAGGGAGAGCATTAGGGTTTCAGTTAGCATAAGGTGCAGGAGATTATCTCGGGACAGAGTCAGGTTCCAGGCCAGAGACAGTGAAAGGAAATGACCAAGGGATAACGAGAAGACCTTAGTTATTGAGAGCATCAGGGCCTTAGTTAGCAGCAGCGTGAGCACCTTAATCAGGACCAGTGCCAGGGCTTGATGTATGGACAGCATCAGAGCCTAACTAAGGTACAGCAACAGGGCCGAAGTGAGGCCTATCTTTAGGGCCTGAGTAAGGGACAGTATCAGGGCATGACTTAGGAGCAGCATAAAGGCCTCTGTCGGATCAGCATTAGGGTCTTGGTTAAAGCTATTATCAGGGCCTCCGTTAGGGATAGCCTCAAGGCCTCACTTAGGGACAGCGTCAGGGCTTACTTTGGGAAAGTTTCAGGACCTTGGTAAGACATGGGTCAGGCTATTAGCTCAGGATAATATCAGGTGTTCAGATATTGACGGCAGCAGGGCCTTAGTTAGAGGCAGTGTCAGCGCCTAAGTTAGGACTAGCATCAGAGCCTTTGTTAGGTACAGTGTCAGTGACTGAGTTAGGTGTAGTGTCAGAGCCTTAGTTAGGGACAGTGTCAGGGCCTGCATTAGGACGAGCCTCCAGGCCTCAGTTAGGGACAGGTTCACGGCCTCGGACCTAAATTCAGGGCCTCATTTAGGGACAGAATCAGGGATTTAGCTAGCATAAGGGGATCTACGGCTGAAAGCAACCTGAGCACCACCACAAGCAGATGCACAAGTGAACCATGCACGCTCCTATGAAGGAATATTCCACAGCAGTTGAGTACATTTTGTTTAAAGTTAGTAACACTATAAAAATTATGTTTTGAAGAAAACTATATTCAGAAGATGAAAGAATCTCGTTCTAAAGAATCTCTTTAGCTCATCTCGACATTAGCTAAAGAGAAGGTTGGGTTAAGGTCTAGGGAAAGTGTCAGGAAATGACCTAGGGATAGTGTCAAGACCTTAGTTACTTAGCACATCAGGACCTAATTTAGGAGCAGTGAGTGTCAGGGCTTCGGGTAGGAACAGCGTCAGAGCCTGACTTAGGGAGTGGGACAGGGCCTGAGTGAGGCCTAGCGTCAGGGCCTTAGCTAGAGACAGTGTCAGGGCATGACTTAGGAGCAGCATAAGAGCCACGGTAGGATCAGCCTCAGGGGCTATGTTACAGATATTATCAGGGCCTCTGTTAGGGACAGCCTCAAGGCCTCACTTAGAGACAGCATCAGGGCTTCCTTAGGGACAGTTTCAGGACCTTGGTAAGAGATGGGTCAAGAAATTAGCTCAGGATAGTGTCAGGACGTTAGATATTGACGGCAGCAGGGCCTTAGTTAGGGACAGTGTCAGGCCCTGAATTAGGACGAACATCGAGGCCTTAGGTACGGACAGGGTCACAGCCTCGAGAGTAATTTTAGGCCCTTAGTTAAGGACAGCAGCAGGGCTGTAGTTAGCATAAGAGGCACGACATTTGCTAGGGCCAGGGTCAGGTTACGCTCTAGGGATAGTGTCAGGAAAGGACCTAAGCATAGTGTCAAAACCTTAGTTACTGAGAGTATCAGATCCTTATTTAGAACCAGTGTCAGGGCTTCAGGTAGGGACAGCATCAGAGCCTGACTTAGGGAGAGCGACAGGGCCTGAGTGAGGCCAAGCGTCAGGCCCTTAGATGAGGACAATGTCAGGGCATGACTTAGGAACAGCATCAGCTCCCCTGTTGGATCGACTTTAGCGTCTTAGATACAGACATCATCAGGTCCTCAGTTAGTCACAGCGTGAAGGCCTCAGTTAGGGAAAGCTTCAGGGCCTGAGTTAGGGACAGCCTCAGTTCTTAACTTAGGGACAGTGATAGGGCTTTCTTAGGGACAGTGTCAGGACCTTGGTTAGAAATATGTCAGGATATTAACTCAGGCTAGTGTCCAGTTTTTAGTTATTGCTGACAGCAGGGCCTATATTAGGGGCAAATTCTGAGCCTTACTTAGAGACAGTGTCAGGGCCTGAGTTAGGACTAGCATCACAGCCCTTGTAAAGTACAGTGTCAGGGACTGAGTTAGGTGTAGTGTCAGGGCTTTAGTTAGGGACAGTGTCAGCGCCTCAGTTAGGATGATCCTCCAAACTTCAGTTAGGGACAGGTTGACGGCCTCAGGACTAATTTCAGGCTCTTAGTTAGAGACAACGTCAGGGATTTAGTTAGCATAAGAGGTTCGACAATAGCTAAAGACAAGTTTAGGTTAAGATCTAGGGAGAGTGTCAGGAAATGACCTAGGGATAGTGTCAAGACCATCGCTAATTAGAGCATCAGTGCCTAAGTTAGGCCCAGTGTCAGGGCTTCAGGTAGGGATAGAACCTTAGCCTGACTTAGGGAGAGCGACAGGGCCTGAGTGATGCCTCGAGTCAGGGCCTTAGCTACGGACAGCGTCAGGGCATGACATAGGATCAGCATAAGGTTCTCTGTAGGGTCAGCATTAGGGTCTTAGTTTAAGACATTATCAGGACCTCTGTGAGGGACAGCCTCAGGGCCTCACTTAGGGACAGTGTCAGGGCTAACTTTGGGAGAGTTTCAGGACCTTGGTAAGACATGGGTCAGGATATTAGCTCAGGATAATGTCAGGACTTTAGATATTGATGGTAGCAGCGCCTACGTTAGGGAAAGTTTCAAGGCGTTAGTTAGGAGTAGCGGGCCTCTGATAGGTCCAGTGTCAGATCCTCAGTTAGCAATAGAGTTAGGGCCATAGTTAGGGACAGTGTCAGGACTGGATGTAGGGCGAGCATCTAGGCCTTAGTTCGGGACAGTTTCATGGTCTTGGGACTAAATTCAGTGCCTGAGGTAGGCACAGCCTAAGGGCTTCAGTTAGCATAAGAGGCAGGACATTAGCTAGTGACCGTGTCAGTTTAACATCTAGGGATAGTGTCAGGAAATGACCTAAGGATAGTGTGAAGACCTTTGTTATGGAGACTCTCAGGGCCTTATTCAGAACCAGTGTTAGGGCTTCAGGTAGGGACAGCATCAGAGCCTGACTTAGGGAGAGCGTTAGGGTCTGCGTGAGGCCTAGCATCAGACACTTAGTGGGGGACACTATCGGGGCATGACTTAGGAGCAGCATCAGGGCCTCTGTTGGATCAGCCTTAGGGTCTTGGTTAAAGACATGATCAGGGTCTGAGTTAGTCACAGCATCAAGGCCTGAGTTAGTTAGGGAAAGCTTCAGGGCCTCACTTAGGGACAGCGTCAGGGTTTACTGTGGGACAGTTTCAGGACCTTGGTAAGACATGGGTCAGGTTATTAGCTCCGGATAATGTCAGGACTTTAGATGTTGATGGCAGCAGCCCTTAGTTAGAGACAGTGTCAGGCCCTGAGTTACGACTAGCATCAGAGCCTTTGTTAGATACAATGTACGGGACTGAATTAGGAGTAGAGTCAGGGCCTTCGTTAGTGGCAGTGTCAGGGCCTGACTTAGGGAGAGCGACAGGGCCTGAGTGAGGCTTAGCATCAGGCCCTTAGCTGGGCACACTGTCAGGGCATGACTTTGGAGCAGCATCAGCGTCTTTGCTGGATCAGCATTAAGGTCTTCGTTAGGTACATGATCAGGGCCTGAATTAGTCACAGCTTCAAGGTTTCAGTTAAGGAAAGCTTCAGGGCCTGAGTTAGGGACAGCCTCAGGTCTTCACTTAGGGACAGCGTCAGGGCTTACTTTGGGACAGTTTCAGGACCTTGGAAAGACATAGGTCAGGATATTAGCTCAGGATAATGTCAGGACTTTTGATAGTGATGGCAGCAGGGCCTTAGTTACAGACCGTTTCAGGGCCTGAGTTAGGCCTAGCATCAGAGACTTTGTTAGGTACAGTGTAAGGGACTGAGTTAGCAGTAGTGTCAGGGCCTTGCTTAGGGACTGTGTCAGGGTCTGATTTAGGTGTACTGTCTGAGACCTAGTTAGGGACAGTGCTAGGGCCTGAGTTAGGATTAGTGTCAAGGCCTTATTTAGGACCAATTTCAGGGCCTTAGTTTGGACTAGCATCAGAGCCATTGTTAGGAATCGTATGAGGGCCTGAGTTAGGCATACTATCAGGGCCTTAGTTAGGGACAGTTTTAGGGCCTGAGTTAGGATTAGTGTCAAGGCCTTATTTAGGACCAATTTTAGGGCCTTAGTTTGGACTAGCAACAAAGCCTTTGTTAGGTATCATGTCGGGGCCTCAGTTAGGTGTAGTGTCAGGGCCATTGTTTGGGACAGTATTAGGGCCTGACTTAGGAGAAGTTCAGGGCCTTAGCCAGGGAAAGTGTCAGGGCCTTAGTTAGGGACATTATCAGGGCCTGAATTAGCAGTAGTGTCAAAAGTCCTTAGTGAGGACAGTAAGGAGTCAGTCAGGACTCAGGCCCTGACACCGTTCTTAAATAAGGCCCTGACATTACCTGTAACACAGGTCCTGATCTCATTCCTATCATAGGCGCTGATGTTGGACTTAACTAAGGCCCTGACAGTGGTCCTAACTAAAGCTGTGACACTACTCCTAACTCAGGCCCTGACACTGTCCCTAACAAAGCCTGTGACACTACTCCTAAATCAGGCACTGACACTGTCCCTAACTAGGCCCTGACATACACCTAACTCAGGCCCTGACACTGTCTCTAACTAAGGCCCTGATACTACTCCAAACTCAGCACTGACACTGTCACTAACTAAGGCCCTGACACTATTCATAGCTCACGCCCTAACACAACTCCTAAGTCATGCCCTGACAATGTCCCTAACTAAGGCCCTGACACTATTCCTAACTCAGGCGCTGACACAATACTTAAGGAAGGCCCTGACATTACTCTTAACTCAGGCCCTGAAAAGGTCCCTAACTAAGGCCGACACAACTCCTAACTCAGGCACTAACACTGTCCCTAAATAAGGCCCTGAAACTATTCCTAACTGAGGCGCTGATACAATACCTAACGAAGGCACTGATGCTCCTCCTAACTAAGGCCCTGACACTACTCCTATCTCAAGCAATGACACTGTCCCTAACTTAGGCCCCGACTCTACTCCTGACTCAGGCACTGACACTGGCCCTAACTTAGGCCCGGACACTACTCCTAACTAAGCAACTGACACTGTCCCTAACTAAGGCCCGGACACTACTCCTTACTCAGGCACTGACAATGTCACTAACTAAGGCCGTGACACTACTCCCAAAATAGGCACTGAGACTGTCCCTAAATATGCCCTGACAGTACTCCGAACTCAGGCACTGACACTGTCCTTAACTAAGGCCCTGATACTACTTCCACCTCAGGCACTGACACTCTCCCTAAGTAAGCCCTGACATTACTCCCAATTCTGGCATTGACACTTCCGCTAACTAAGGCCCTGAAACTACTAACAACTCAGGCCCTTACACTGTTACTAACTACCGGTCTCAGACTACACCTAACTCAGGCCCTAGCACTGTCCATAACTTAGGCTCTGGCACTATTCCTAACTCAGACACTGACGCTGTCCCTTAACTAAGGGTCTGACACTCCTCCCAACTCAGACACTGACACTCTCCCTAACAAAGGCCTTGACACTACTCTTAACTAATACCCTGACACTGTCCCTAACAAAGACCCTGACACTATTCCCAACTCAGGCGCTGTCACTCTCCGTAACTAAGACCGTGACACTACTCCCATCTCAGCCACTGACATTGTCCCTAAGGCCCTGACACTACCTCCAACTCAGGCACTGACACTATCCCTAACTACAGCCCTGACACTTCTCCTAACTCAGGCACTGACACAGTCCCTTACTAATATCCTGACACAACTCCCAACTCAGGCACTGACTTTGTTCCTAACAAAGGCCGTGACACTAATCCCAACATAGGCACTGAGACTGTCCCGAAATACGCCCTGACAGTACTCCCAACTCAGGCACGGACACTGTCCCTAACTAAGGCCCTGACACTACTCCCAAACTAGGCCCTGACATTGTCCCTAACTAAGGCCTTGACGTTACTCTCAACTCAGGCACTAACACTGTCCCTAACTAAGGACTTGACACTACTCTTAACTCAGGCCCTGCACAGTCCCTAACAAAGGCCTGCCACTACCCCCAACTCTGGCACTGAGAGTGTCCCTAACTACGGCCATCACACTACTCCTAACTCAGGCACTGACGCTGTCCCTAAGTAAGGCCCTGACACTACTCCCAACGCAGGCACTGACGCTGTCCCTAACTAAGGCTCTGACACTACTCCCAACACAGGCATTGACACTGTCCCTAACTAAGGCCCTCACACTACTACTTACTTAGGCACTGACACGCTACCTAACTAAGGCCCTGAGACTACTTTTACCTCAGATCCTGACACTGCCCCTAACGAAGGGCCTGATACTACTCCCAACACAGGCACTGACACTCTCCCTAACTAAGGCCTTGACACTACTTTTAACTCATGCCCTGATGCTGTCCCCGAAAAAGACCCCGAGACTATTCCCAACTCAGGCACTGACACTCTCCCTAACTAAGACCCTGACACTACTCCCATCTCAGCCATTGACACTGTCCCTAATGCCCTGACACTACTTCCAACTCAGGCACTGACATTGTCCCTAACTAGGACCTGACACTACTCCCAACTCAGGCACTGACACTGTCCCTAACTAAGGCCCTGACATAACTCCCAACTCCGGAACTGACACTTTCTCTAACTACGGCCCTGAAACTACTCCCAACTCCGGCACTGACCCTGACCCTAACTAGGCCCTGACACTACTCCCAACTCAGGCACTGACACTGTCCCTAATTAAGGTCCTGACATAACTCCCAACTCTGGCACTGACACTTTCTCTAACTAAGGCCCTGTAACTACTCACAACTCAGGCCCTGACACTGTTCCTAACTACCAGTCTCAGACTACTCCTAACTTAGGCCCTGACACTATTCCTAACACAATCACTGACACTGTCCCTAACTAAGGTCCTGAGACGATTCCTAAGTCAGACCCTGACACTGTCCATAACTTAGGCCATGTCACTACTCCCAACTCAGGCACTGACGCTGTTCCTAACTAAGGGTCTGACACTACTCCAAACTGAGACACTGACACTCTTCCAAATTAAGGCCTTGACACTACTGTTAACTCAGGCCCTGACACTGTCCATAATAAAGACCCTGACAAAAATCCCAACTTAGGCACTGACAATGTCCGTAACTAAGGCCCTGACACTATTCCCATCTCAGCCACTGACACTGTCCCTAACTATGGCCCTGACACTACTCCCAATGCAAGCACTGGGGCTGTCCCTAACTAAGGCACTGGCACTACTCCCAACTCGCCCTGGCTCTGTCCCTAACTAAGGCTCTGACACTACTCCCATTTCAGGCAATGACAGTGTCCCTAACTGAGGTAATGATACTACTCCCGACTCAAGAACTAAGGCTCTGGATCATTGTGATGACAAGCGCCATGGAGCATTGTGATGACAAGGGTCATGGAGAATTGTGACGACGGGTCCTGGAGCATTGTGGTGACAAGGGCCGTGGAGCATTTTGATGACAGGGGTCATGGGGCATTGTGATGAAAGTGGTCATGGAGCATTGTGATTAAAGTGGTCATGGAACATTGTGATAAAAGTGGTCATGTAGCATTGTGATGAAAAGTGCTATGGAGCATTGGGATGACAGGGGTCATGGAGCATTGTGATGACAGATGCGTGGAGATTTGTGATGATGAGGACCATGGGGCATTGAGATTATAAGGATGATGCAGCATTGTGATGACAGGGGCCATGGAGCATTTTAATGACAAGGGACATGGAGCATTGTGATGACAGAGTTCATGGAGCATTGTGGTGACCAGCGGCATGGAGCATTGTGAAGAAAGGGGTACTGTAACATTGTGATGAAAGGGTCAAGGAGCATTTGGGTTATAAGGATCATGGAGCATTGTGATGACAAGGGCCATGGAGCATTGTGATGACAGGTCTCATGTGGCATTATGATGACAGTGGTCATGGAGCAATGTGATGAACGTTGTCATGGAGCACTGTGATTACAGGGGCCATGGAGAATTGTGATGACAAAGGCCAGGGAACATTGTGATGACAGGGGTCATGGAGCATTGTGCTGAAAACCGACCTGGAGCATTGTGATGAAAGGGGTCATGGCTCATTGTGATGACAGGGGGCCTGGAACATTGTGATGACAGGGGTCACGGGGCATTGTGATGACAAGGGCCATGGAACATTTTGATGATAGTGGTCATATGGCATTTTGAATGACAGGGGCCATGAAGCATTGTGATGACAAGAGTCATGGAGACTTGTGATGACAGGGGGCATGGAACTTTGTGATTTCACAGTCTTGTAGCATTTTAGACAAGGCTCATGGAGCATTGGGATGACAGGGGTCATGGAGCATTGTGATGATAAGGGCATGGAGCATTGTGATGACAATGGCATGGAGCATTGCGATGACAAAGTCATGGAGCATTGTGATGACAGGGGTTATGGAGCATTGTGATGACAAGGGCGTGGAGCATTGTGGTGACAGTGGTCATGGAACATTGTGACGATAAGGGCATCGAGCCGAGTTAGGGACAGTCTAGCGGCCTTGGGACTAAATTCAGTGCCTGAATTAGGCACAGCATAAGGTCTTTAGTTAGCATAAGAGGTAGGACATTAGCTCGGGACAGGGTTAGGGTAAAGGCTTGGAATCGTGTCAGGAAATGACCTAAGGATAGTGTGAAGACCTTTGTTACTGAGACTCTCAGGGACTTATTCAGAAGCAGTGTTAGGGCTTCAGGTCGGGACAGCATCAGGGCCTGACTTAGGGAGAGCGACAGGGCCTGAGTGAGGCCTAATGTCAGGCCCTTAGCTGGGGACACTGTCAGGGAATGACTTAGGAGCAGCATCAGTGCCTTTGTTGGATCAGCTTTAGGTTCTTAGTTAAAGACATGACCGGAGCCCTAGTTAGTCACAGCGTCAAGGCCTCAGTTAGGGAAAGCTTCAGGGTCTGAGTTACAGACAGCCTCATGTCTTCACTTAAAGACAGCGACAGGGCTTTCTTAGGGACAGTGTCAGGACCTTGGTTAGAAATGAGTCAGGATATTAGCTCAGGAGAGTGTCAGGATTTTAGTCATTGCTGGCAGCAGGGCCTATATTAAGGACAGATTCCGGGCCTTTGTTAGATTCAGTGTCATGGCCTTAGTTAGGAGTAGTCAGGGCCTTAGTTAGGGAGAGCATTAGGGTTTCAGTTAGCATAAGGTGCAGGAGATTATCTCGGGACAGAGTCAGGTTCCAGGCCAGAGACAGTGAAAGGAAATGACCAAGGGATAACGAGAAGACCTTAGTTATTGAGAGCATCAGGGCCTTAGTTAGCAGCAGCGTGAGCACCTTAATCAGGACCAGTGCCAGGGCTTGATGTATGGACAGCATCAGAGCCTAACTAAGGTACAGCAACAGGGCCGAAGTGAGGCCTATCTTTAGGGCCTGAGTAAGGGACAGTATCAGGGCATGACTTAGGAGCAGCATAAAGGCCTCTGTCGGATCAGCATTAGGGTCTTGGTTAAAGCTATTATCAGGGCCTCCGTTAGGGATAGCCTCAAGGCCTCACTTAGGGACAGCGTCAGGGCTTACTTTGGGAAAGTTTCAGGACCTTGGTAAGACATGGGTCAGGCTATTAGCTCAGGATAATATCAGGTGTTCAGATATTGACGGCAGCAGGGCCTTAGTTAGAGGCAGTGTCAGCGCCTAAGTTAGGACTAGCATCAGAGCCTTTGTTAGGTACAGTGTCAGTGACTGAGTTAGGTGTAGTGTCAGAGCCTTAGTTAGGGACAGTGTCAGGGCCTGCATTAGGACGAGCCTCCAGGCCTCAGTTAGGGACAGGTTCACGGCCTCGGACCTAAATTCAGGGCCTCATTTAGGGACAGAATCAGGGATTTAGCTAGCATAAGGGGATCTACGGCTGAAAGCAACCTGAGCACCACCACAAGCAGATGCACAAGTGAACCATGCACGCTCCTATGAAGGAATATTCCACAGCAGTTGAGTACATTTTGTTTAAAGTTAGTAACACTATAAAAATTATGTTTTGAAGAAAACTATATTCAGAAGATGAAAGAATCTCGTTCTAAAGAATCTCTTTAGCTCATCTCGACATTAGCTAAAGAGAAGGTTGGGTTAAGGTCTAGGGAAAGTGTCAGGAAATGACCTAGGGATAGTGTCAAGACCTTAGTTACTTAGCACATCAGGACCTAATTTAGGAGCAGTGAGTGTCAGGGCTTCGGGTAGGAACAGCGTCAGAGCCTGACTTAGGGAGTGGGACAGGGCCTGAGTGAGGCCTAGCGTCAGGGCCTTAGCTAGAGACAGTGTCAGGGCATGACTTAGGAGCAGCATAAGAGCCACGGTAGGATCAGCCTCAGGGGCTATGTTACAGATATTATCAGGGCCTCTGTTAGGGACAGCCTCAAGGCCTCACTTAGAGACAGCATCAGGGCTTCCTTAGGGACAGTTTCAGGACCTTGGTAAGAGATGGGTCAAGAAATTAGCTCAGGATAGTGTCAGGACGTTAGATATTGACGGCAGCAGGGCCTTAGTTAGGGACAGTGTCAGGCCCTGAATTAGGACGAACATCGAGGCCTTAGGTACGGACAGGGTCACAGCCTCGAGAGTAATTTTAGGCCCTTAGTTAAGGACAGCAGCAGGGCTGTAGTTAGCATAAGAGGCACGACATTTGCTAGGGCCAGGGTCAGGTTACGCTCTAGGGATAGTGTCAGGAAAGGACCTAAGCATAGTGTCAAAACCTTAGTTACTGAGAGTATCAGATCCTTATTTAGAACCAGTGTCAGGGCTTCAGGTAGGGACAGCATCAGAGCCTGACTTAGGGAGAGCGACAGGGCCTGAGTGAGGCCTAGCGTCAGGCCCTTAGATGAGGACAATGTCAGGGCATGACTTAGGAACAGCATCAGCTCCCCTGTTGGATCGACTTTAGCGTCTTAGATACAGACATCATCAGGTCCTCAGTTAGTCACAGCGTGAAGGCCTCAGTTAGGGAAAGCTTCAGGGCCTGAGTTAGGGACAGCCTCAGTTCTTAACTTAGGGACAGTGATAGGGCTTTCTTAGGGACAGTGTCAGGACCTTGGTTAGAAATATGTCAGGATATTAACTCAGGCTAGTGTCCAGTTTTTAGTTATTGCTGACAGCAGGGCCTATATTAGGGGCAAATTCTGAGCCTTACTTAGAGACAGTGTCAGGGCCTGAGTTAGGACTAGCATCACAGCCCTTGTAAAGTACAGTGTCAGGGACTGAGTTAGGTGTAGTGTCAGGGCTTTAGTTAGGGACAGTGTCAGCGCCTCAGTTAGGATGATCCTCCAAACTTCAGTTAGGGACAGGTTGACGGCCTCAGGACTAATTTCAGGCTCTTAGTTAGAGACAACGTCAGGGATTTAGTTAGCATAAGAGGTTCGACAATAGCTAAAGACAAGTTTAGGTTAAGATCTAGGGAGAGTGTCAGGAAATGACCTAGGGATAGTGTCAAGACCATCGCTAATTAGAGCATCAGTGCCTAAGTTAGGCCCAGTGTCAGGGCTTCAGGTAGGGATAGAACCTTAGCCTGACTTAGGGAGAGCGACAGGGCCTGAGTGATGCCTCGAGTCAGGGCCTTAGCTACGGACAGCGTCAGGGCATGACATAGGATCAGCATAAGGTTCTCTGTAGGGTCAGCATTAGGGTCTTAGTTTAAGACATTATCAGGACCTCTGTGAGGGACAGCCTCAGGGCCTCACTTAGGGACAGTGTCAGGGCTAACTTTGGGAGAGTTTCAGGACCTTGGTAAGACATGGGTCAGGATATTAGCTCAGGATAATGTCAGGACTTTAGATATTGATGGTAGCAGCGCCTACGTTAGGGAAAGTTTCAAGGCGTTAGTTAGGAGTAGCGGGCCTCTGATAGGTCCAGTGTCAGATCCTCAGTTAGCAATAGTGTTAGGGCCATAGTTAGGGACAGTGTCAGGACTGGATGTAGGGCGAGCATCTAGGCCTTAGTTCGGGACAGTTTCATGGTCTTGGGACTAAATTCAGTGCCTGAGGTAGGCACAGCCTAAGGGCTTCAGTTAGCATAAGAGGCAGGACATTAGCTAGTGACCGTGTCAGTTTAACATCTAGGGATAGTGTCAGGAAATGACCTAAGGATAGTGTGAAGACCTTTGTTATGGAGACTCTCAGGGCCTTATTCAGAACCAGTGTTAGGGCTTCAGGTAGGGACAGCATCAGAGCCTGACTTAGGGAGAGCGTTAGGGTCTGCGTGAGGCCTAGCATCAGACACTTAGTGGGGGACACTATCGGGGCATGACTTAGGAGCAGCATCAGGGCCTCTGTTGGATCAGCCTTAGGGTCTTGGTTAAAGACATGATCAGGGTCTGAGTTAGTCACAGCATCAAGGCCTGAGTTAGTTAGGGAAAGCTTCAGGGCCTCACTTAGGGACAGCGTCAGGGTTTACTGTGGGACAGTTTCAGGACCTTGGTAAGACATGGGTCAGGTTATTAGCTCCGGATAATGTCAGGACTTTAGATGTTGATGGCAGCAGCCCTTAGTTAGAGACAGTGTCAGGCCCTGAGTTACGACTAGCATCAGAGCCTTTGTTAGATACAATGTACGGGACTGAATTAGGAGTAGAGTCAGGGCCTTCGTTAGTGACAGTGTCAGGGCCTGACTTAGGGAGAGCGACAGGGCCTGAGTGAGGCTTAGCATCAGGCCCTTAGCTGGGCACACTGTCAGGGCATGACTTTGGAGCAGCATCAGCGTCTTTGCTGGATCAGCATTAAGGTCTTCGTTAGGTACATGATCAGGGCCTGAATTAGTCACAGCTTCAAGGTTTCAGTTAAGGAAAGCTTCAGGGCCTGAGTTAGGGACAGCCTCAGGTCTTCACTTAGGGACAGCGTCAGGGCTTACTTTGGGACAGTTTCAGGACCTTGGAAAGACATAGGTCAGGATATTAGCTCAGGATAATATCAGGACTTTTGATAGTGATGGCAGCAGGGCCTTAGTTACAGACGGTTTCAGGGCCTGAGTTAGGCCTAGCATCAGAGACTTTGTTAGGTACAGTGTAAGGGACTGAGTTAGCAGTAGTGTCAGGGCCTTGCTTAGGGACTGTGTCAGGGTCTGATTTAGGTGTACTGTCTGAGACCTA
The DNA here is from genome assembly GCF_965194825.1 of Balaenoptera physalus. NCBI lineage: Eukaryota > Metazoa > Chordata > Mammalia > Artiodactyla > Balaenopteridae > Balaenoptera > Balaenoptera physalus. Next base: position 67,107 of record NW_028125084.1, read on the forward strand.
GTTAGGGACAGTGCTAGGGCCTGAGTTAGGATTAGTGTCAAGGCCCTATTTAGGACCAATTTCAGGGCCTTAGTTTGGACTAGCATCAGAGCCATTGTTAGGAATCGTATGAGGGCCTGAGTTAGGCATACTATCAGGGCCTTAGTTAGGGACAGTTTTAGGGCCTGAGTTAGGATTAGTGTCAAGGCCTTATTTAGGACCAGTTTTAGGGCTTTAGTTTGGACTAGCAACAAAGCCTTTGTTAGGTATCATGTCGGGGCCTCAGTTAGGTGTAGTGTCAGGGCCATTGTTAGGGACAGTATCAGGGCCTGACTTAGGAGAAGTTCAGGGCCTTAGCCAGGGAAAGTGTCAGGGCCTTAGTTAGGGACATTATCAGGGCCTGAATTAGCAGTAGTGTCAAAAGTCCTTAGTGAGGACAGTAAGGAGTCAGTCAGGACTCAGGCCCTGACACCGTTCTTAAATAAGGCCCTGACATTACCTGTAACACAGGTCCTGATCTCATTCCTATCATAGGCGCTGATGTTGGACTTAACTAAGGCCCTGACAGTGGTCCTAACTAAAGCTGTGACACTACTCCTAACTCAGGCCCTGACACTGTCCCTAACAAAGCCTGTGACACTACTCCTAAATCAGGCACTGACACTGTCCCTAACTAGGCCCTGACATACACCTAACTCAGGCCCTGACACTGTCTCTAACTAAGGCCCTGATACTACTCCAAACTCAGCACTGACACTGTCACTAACTAAGGCCCTGACACTATTCATAGCTCACGCCCTAACACAACTCCTAAGTCATGCCCTGACAATGTCCCTAACTAAGGCCCTGACACTATTCCTAACTCAGGCGCTGACACAATACTTAAGGAAGGCCCTGACATTACTCTTAACTCAGGCCCTGAAAAGGTCCCTAACTAAGGCCGACACAACTCCTAACTCAGGCACTAACACTGTCCCTAAATAAGGCCCTGAAACTATTCCTAACTGAGGCGCTGATACAATACCTAACGAAGGCACTGATGCTCCTCCTAACTAAGGCCCTGACACTACTCCTATCTCAAGCAATGACACTGTCCCTAACTTAGGCCCCGACTCTACTCCTGACTCAGGCACTGACACTGGCCCTAACTTAGGCCCGGACACTACTCCTAACTAAGCAACTGACACTGTCCCTAACTAAGGCCCGGACACTACTCCTTACTCAGGCACTGACAATGTCACTAACTAAGGCCGTGACACTACTCCCAAAATAGGCACTGAGACTGTCCCTAAATATGCCCTGACAGTACTCCGAACTCAGGCACTGACACTGTCCTTAACTAAGGCCCTGATACTACTTCCACCTCAGGCACTGACACTCTCCCTAAGTAAGCCCTGACATTACTCCCAATTCTGGCATTGACACTTCCGCTAACTAAGGCCCTGAAACTACTAACAACTCAGGCCCTTACACTGTTACTAACTACCGGTCTCAGACTACACCTAACTCAGGCCCTAGCACTGTCCATAACTTAGGCTCTGGCACTATTCCTAACTCAGACACTGACGCTGTCCCTTAACTAAGGGTCTGACACTCCTCCCAACTCAGACACTGACACTCTCCCTAACAAAGGCCTTGACACTACTCTTAACTAATACCCTGACACTGTCCCTAACAAAGACCCTGACACTATTCCCAACTCAGGCGCTGTCACTCTCCGTAACTAAGACCGTGACACTACTCCCATCTCAGCCACTGACATTGTCCCTAAGGCCCTGACACTACCTCCAACTCAGGCACTGACACTATCCCTAACTACAGCCCTGACACTTCTCCTAACTCAGGCACTGACACAGTCCCTTACTAATATCCTGACACAACTCCCAACTCAGGCACTGACTTTGTTCCTAACAAAGGCCGTGACACTAATCCCAACATAGGCACTGAGACTGTCCCGAAATACGCCCTGACAGTACTCCCAACTCAGGCACGGACACTGTCCCTAACTAAGGCCCTGACACTACTCCCAAACTAGGCCCTGACATTGTCCCTAACTAAGGCCTTGACGTTACTCTCAACTCAGGCACTAACACTGTCCCTAACTAAGGACTTGACACTACTCTTAACTCAGGCCCTGCACAGTCCCTAACAAAGGCCTGCCACTACCCCCAACTCTGGCACTGAGAGTGTCCCTAACTACGGCCATCACACTACTCCTAACTCAGGCACTGACGCTGTCCCTAAGTAAGGCCCTGACACTACTCCCAACGCAGGCACTGACGCTGTCCCTAACTAAGGCTCTGACACTACTCCCAACACAGGCATTGACACTGTCCCTAACTAAGGCCCTCACACTACTACTTACTTAGGCACTGACACGCTACCTAACTAAGGCCCTGAGACTACTTTTACCTCAGATCCTGACACTGCCCCTAACGAAGGGCCTGATACTACTCCCAACACAGGCACTGACACTCTCCCTAACTAAGGCCTTGACACTACTTTTAACTCATGCCCTGATGCTGTCCCCGAAAAAGACCCCGAGACTATTCCCAACTCAGGCACTGACACTCTCCCTAACTAAGACCCTGACACTACTCCCATCTCAGCCATTGACACTGTCCCTAATGCCCTGACACTACTTCCAACTCAGGCACTGACATTGTCCCTAACTAGGACCTGACACTACTCCCAACTCAGGCACTGACACTGTCCCTAACTCAGGCCCTGACATAACTCCCAACTCCGGAACTGACACTTTCTCTAACTACGGCCCTGAAACTACTCCCAACTCCGGCACTGACCCTGACCCTAACTAAGACCCTGACACTACTCCCATCTCAGCCACTGACACTGTCCCTAATGCCCTGACACTACTTCCAACTCAGGCACTGACACTGTCCCTAACTAGGCCCTGACACTACTCCCAACTCAGGCACTGACACTGTCCCTAACTCAGGCCCTGACATATCTCCCAACTCCGGCACTGACACTTTCTCTAACTACGGCCCTGAAACTACTCACAACTCAGGCACTGACACTGTCCCTAACTAGGCCCTGACACTACTCCCAACTCAGGCACTGACACTGTCCCTAATTAAGGCCCTGACATAACTCCCAACTCTGGCACTGACACTTTCTCTAACTAAGGCCCTGTAACTACTCACAACTCAGGCCCTGACACTGTTCCTAACTACCAGTCTCAGACTACTCCTAACTTAGGCCCTGACACTATTCCTAACACAATCACTGACACTGTCCCTAACTAAGGTCCTGAGACGATTCCTAAGTCAGACCCTGACACTGTCCATAACTTAGGCCATGTCACTACTCCCAACTCAGGCACTGACGCTGTTCCTAACTAAGGGTCTGACACTACTCCAAACTGAGACACTGACACTCTTCCAAATTAAGGCCTTGACACTACTGTTAACTCAGGCCCTGACACTGTCCATAATAAAGACCCTGACAAAAATCCCAACTTAGGCACTGACAATGTCCGTAACTAAGGCCCTGACACTATTCCCATCTCAGCCACTGACACTGTCCCTAACTATGGCCCTGACACTACTCCCAATGCAAGCACTGGGGCTGTCCCTAACTAAGGCACTGGCACTACTCCCAACTCGCCCTGGCTCTGTCCCTAACTAAGGCTCTGACACTACTCCCATTTCAGGCAATGACAGTGTCCCTAACTGAGGCAATGATACTACTCCCGACTCAAGAACTAAGGCTCTGGATCATTGTGATGACAAGCGCCATGGAGCATTGTGATGACAAGGGTCATGGAGAATTGTGACGACGGGTCCTGGAGCATTGTGGTGACAAGGGCCGTGGAGCATTTTGATGACAGTGGTCATGGGGCATTGTGATGAAAGTGGTCATGGAGCATTGTGATTAAAGTGGTCATGGAACATTGTGATAAAAGTGGTCATGTAGCATTGTGATGAAAAGTGCTATGGAGCATTGGGATGACAGGGGTCATGGAGCATTGTGATGACAGATGCGTGGAGATTTGTGATGATGAGGACCATGGGGCATTGAGATTATAAGGATGATGCAGCATTGTGATGACAGGGGCCATGGAGCATTTTAATGACAAGGGACATGGAGCATTGTGATGACAGAGTTCATGGAGCATTGTGGTGACCAGCGGCATGGAGCATTGTGAAGAAAGGGGTACTGTAACATTGTGATGAAAGGGTCAAGGAGCATTTGGGTTATAAGGATCATGGAGCATTGTGATGACAAGGGCCATGGAGCATTGTGATGACAGGTCTCATGTGGCATTATGATGACAGTGGTCATGGAGCAATGTGATGAACGTTGTCATGGAGCACTGTGATTACAGGGGCCATGGAGAATTGTGATGACAAAGGCCAGGGAACATTGTGATGACAGGGGTCATGGAGCATTGTGCTGAAAACGGACCTGGAGCATTGTGATGAAAGGGGTCATGGCTCATTGTGATGACAGGGGGCCTGGAACATTGTGATGACAGGGGTCACGGGGCATTGTGATGACAAGGGCCATGGAACATTTTGATGATAGTGGTCATATGGCATTTTGAATGACAGGGGCCATGAAGCATTGTGATGACAAGAGTCATGGAGACTTGTGATGACAGGGGGCATGGAACTTTGTGATTTCACAGTCTTGTAGCATTTTAGACAAGGCTCATGGAGCATTGGGATGACAGGGGTCATGGAGCATTGTGATGATAAGGGCATGGAGCATTGTGATGACAATGGCATGGAGCATTGCGATGACAAAGTCATGGAGCATTGTGATGACAGGGGTTATGGAGCATTGTGATGACAAGGGCGTGGAGCATTGTGGTGACAGTGGTCATGGAACATTGTGACGATAAGGGCATCGAGCCGAGTTAGGGACAGTCTAGCGGCCTTGGGACTAAATTCAGTGCCTGAATTAGGCACAGCATAAGGTCTTTAGTTAGCATAAGAGGTAGGACATTAGCTCGGGACAGGGTTAGGGTAAAGGCTTGGAATCGTGTCAGGAAATGACCTAAGGATAGTGTGAAGACCTTTGTTACTGAGACTCTCAGGGACTTATTCAGAAGCAGTGTTAGGGCTTCAGGTCGGGACAGCATCAGGGCCTGACTTAGGGAGAGCGACAGGGCCTGAGTGAGGCCTAATGTCAGGCCCTTAGCTGGGGACACTGTCAGGGAATGACTTAGGAGCAGCATCAGTGCCTTTGTTGGATCAGCTTTAGGTTCTTAGTTAAAGACATGACCGGAGCCCTAGTTAGTCACAGCGTCAAGGCCTCAGTTAGGGAAAGCTTCAGGGTCTGAGTTACAGACAGCCTCATGTCTTCACTTAAAGACAGCGACAGGGCTTTCTTAGGGACAGTGTCAGGACCTTGGTTAGAAATGAGTCAGGATATTAGCTCAGGAGAGTGTCAGGATTTTAGTCATTGCTGGCAGCAGGGCCTATATTAAGGACAGATTCCGGGCCTTTGTTAGATTCAGTGTCATGGCCTTAGTTAGGAGTAGTCAGGGCCTTAGTTAGGGAGAGCATTAGGGTTTCAGTTAGCATAAGGTGCAGGAGATTATCTCGGGACAGAGTCAGGTTCCAGGCCAGAGACAGTGAAAGGAAATGACCAAGGGATAACGAGAAGACCTTAGTTATTGAGAGCATCAGGGCCTTAGTTAGCAGCAGCGTGAGCACCTTAATCAGGACCAGTGCCAGGGCTTGATGTATGGACAGCATCAGAGCCTAACTAAGGTACAGCAACAGGGCCGAAGTGAGGCCTATCTTTAGGGCCTGAGTAAGGGACAGTATCAGGGCATGACTTAGGAGCAGCATAAAGGCCTCTGTCGGATCAGCATTAGGGTCTTGGTTAAAGCTATTATCAGGGCCTCCGTTAGGGATAGCCTCAAGGCCTCACTTAGGGACAGCGTCAGGGCTTACTTTGGGAAAGTTTCAGGACCTTGGTAAGACATGGGTCAGGCAATTAGCTCAGGATAATATCAGGTGTTCAGATATTGACGGCAGCAGGGCCTTAGTTAGAGGCAGTGTCAGCGCCTAAGTTAGGACTAGCATCAGAGCCTTTGTTAGGTACAGTGTCAGTGACTGAGTTAGGTGTAGTGTCAGAGCCTTAGTTAGGGACAGTGTCAGGGCCTGCATTAGGACGAGCCTCCAGGCCTCAGTTAGGGACAGGTTCACGGCCTCGGACCTAAATTCAGGGCCTCATTTAGGGACAGAATCAGGGATTTAGCTAGCATAAGGGGATCTACGGCTGAAAGCAACCTGAGCACCACCACAAGCAGATGCACAAGTGAACCATGCACGCTCCTATGAAGGAATATTCCACAGCAGTTGAGTACATTTTGTTTAAAGTTAGTAACACTATAAAAATTATGTTTTGAAGAAAACTATATTCAGAAGATGAAAGAATCTCGTTCTAAAGAATCTCTTTAGCTCATCTCGACATTAGCTAAAGAGAAGGTTGGGTTAAGGTCTAGGGAAAGTGTCAGGAAATGACCTAGGGATAGTGTCAAGACCTTAGTTACTTAGCACATCAGGACCTAATTTAGGAGCAGTGAGTGTCAGGGCTTCGGGTAGGAACAGCGTCAGAGCCTGACTTAGGGAGTGGGACAGGGCCTGAGTGAGGCCTAGCGTCAGGGCCTTAGCTAGAGACAGTGTCAGGGCATGACTTAGGAGCAGCATAAGAGCCACGGTAGGATCAGCCTCAGGGGCTATGTTACAGATATTATCAGGGCCTCTGTTAGGGACAGCCTCAAGGCCTCACTTAGAGACAGCATCAGGGCTTCCTTAGGGACAGTTTCAGGACCTTGGTAAGAGATGGGTCAAGAAATTAGCTCAGGATAGTGTCAGGACGTTAGATATTGACGGCAGCAGGGCCTTAGTTAGGGACAGTGTCAGGCCCTGAATTAGGACGAACATCGAGGCCTTAGGTACGGACAGGGTCACAGCCTCGAGAGTAATTTTAGGCCCTTAGTTAAGGACAGCAGCAGGGCTGTAGTTAGCATAAGAGGCACGACATTTGCTAGGGCCAGGATCAGGTTACGCTCTAGGGATAGTGTCAGGAAAGGACCTAAGCATAGTGTCAAAACCTTAGTTACTGAGAGTATCAGATCCTTATTTAGAACCAGTGTCAGGGCTTCAGGTAGGGACAGCATCAGAGCCTGACTTAGGGAGAGCGACAGGGCCTGAGTGAGGCCTAGCGTCAGGCCCTTAGATGAGGACAATGTCAGGGCATGACTTAGGAACAGCATCAGCTCCCCTGTTGGATCGACTTTAGCGTCTTAGATACAGACATCATCAGGTCCTCAGTTAGTCACAGCGTGAAGGCCTCAGTTAGGGAAAGCTTCAGGGCCTGAGTTAGGGACAGCCTCAGTTCTTAACTTAGGGACAGTGATAGGGCTTTCTTAGGGACAGTGTCAGGACCTTGGTTAGAAATATGTCAGGATATTAACTCAGGCTAGTGTCCAGTTTTTAGTTATTGCTGACAGCAGGGCCTATATTAGGGGCAAATTCTGAGCCTTACTTAGAGACAGTGTCAGGGCCTGAGTTAGGACTAGCATCACAGCCCTTGTAAAGTACAGTGTCAGGGACTGAGTTAGGTGTAGTGTCAGGGCTTTAGTTAGGGACAGTGTCAGCGCCTCAGTTAGGATGATCCTCCAAACTTCAGTTAGGGACAGGTTGACGGCCTCAGGACTAATTTCAGGCTCTTAGTTAGAGACAACGTCAGGGATTTAGTTAGCATAAGAGGTTCGACAATAGCTAAAGACAAGTTTAGGTTAAGATCTAGGGAGAGTGTCAGGAAATGACCTAGGGATAGTGTCAAGACCATCGCTAATTAGAGCATCAGTGCCTAAGTTAGGCCCAGTGTCAGGGCTTCAGGTAGGGATAGAACCTTAGCCTGACTTAGGGAGAGCGACAGGGCCTGAGTGATGCCTCGAGTCAGGGCCTTAGCTACGGACAGCGTCAGGGCATGACATAGGATCAGCATAAGGTTCTCTGTAGGGTCAGCATTAGGGTCTTAGTTTAAGACATTATCAGGACCTCTGTGAGGGACAGCCTCAGGGCCTCACTTAGGGACAGTGTCAGGGCTAACTTTGGGAGAGTTTCAGGACCTTGGTAAGACATGGGTCAGGATATTAGCTCAGGATAATGTCAGGACTTTAGATATTGATGGTAGCAGCGCCTACGTTAGGGAAAGTTTCAAGGCGTTAGTTAGGAGTAGCGGGCCTCTGATAGGTCCAGTGTCAGATCCTCAGTTAGCAATAGTGTTAGGGCCATAGTTAGGGACAGTGTCAGGACTGGATGTAGGGCGAGCATCTAGGCCTTAGTTCGGGACAGTTTCATGGTCTTGGGACTAAATTCAGTGCCTGAGGTAGGCACAGCCTAAGGGCTTCAGTTAGCATAAGAGGCAGGACATTAGCTAGTGACCGTGTCAGTTTAACATCTAGGGATAGTGTCAGGAAATGACCTAAGGATAGTGTGAAGACCTTTGTTATGGAGACTCTCAGGGCCTTATTCAGAACCAGTGTTAGGGCTTCAGGTAGGGACAGCATCAGAGCCTGACTTAGGGAGAGCGTTAGGGTCTGCGTGAGGCCTAGCATCAGACACTTAGTGGGGGACACTATCGGGGCATGACTTAGGAGCAGCATCAGGGCCTCTGTTGGATCAGCCTTAGGGTCTTGGTTAAAGACATGATCAGGGTCTGAGTTAGTCACAGCATCAAGGCCTGAGTTAGTTAGGGAAAGCTTCAGGGCCTCACTTAGGGACAGCGTCAGGGTTTACTGTGGGACAGTTTCAGGACCTTGGTAAGACATGGGTCAGGTTATTAGCTCCGGATAATGTCAGGACTTTAGATGTTGATGGCAGCAGCCCTTAGTTAGAGACAGTGTCAGGCCCTGAGTTACGACTAGCATCAGAGCCTTTGTTAAATACAATGTACGGGACAGAATTAGGAGTAGAGTCAGGGCCTTCGTTAGTGGCAGTGTCAGGGCCTGACTTAGGGAGAGCGACAGGGCCTGAGTGAGGCTTAGCATCAGGCCCTTAGCTGGGCACACTGTCAGGGCATGACTTTGGAGCTGCATCAGCGTCTTTGCTGGATCAGCATTAAGGTCTTCATTAGGTACATGATCAGGGCCTGAATTAGTCACAGCTTTAAGGTTTCAGTTAAGGAAAGCTTCAGGGCCTGAGTTAGGGACAGCCTCAGGTCTTCACTTAGGGACAGCGTCAGGGCTTACTTTGGGACAGTTTCAGGACCTTGGAAAGACATAGGTCAGGATATTAGCTCAGGATAATGTCAGGACTTTTGATAGTGATGGCAGCAGGGCCTTAGTTACAGACGGTTTCAGGGCCTGAGTTAGGCCTAGCATCAGAGACTTTGTTAGGTACAGTGTAAGGGACTGAGTTAGCAGTAGTGTCAGGGCCTTGCTTAGGGACTGTGTCAGGGTCTGATTTAGGTGTACTGTCTGAGACCTAGTTAGGGACAGTGCTAGGGCCTGAGTTAGGATTAGTGTCAAGGCCTTATTTAGGACCAATTTCAGGGCCTTAGTTTGGACTAGCATCAGAGCCATTGTTAGGAATCGTATGAGGGCCTGAGTTAGGCATACTATCAGGGCCTTAGTTAGGGACAGTTTTAGGGCCTGAGTTAGGATTAGTGTCAAGGCCTTATTTAGGACCAATGTTAGGGCCTTAGTTTGGACTAGCAACAAAGCCTTTGTTAGGTATCATGTCGGGGCCTCAGTTAGGTGTAGTGTCAGGGCCATTGTTTGGGACAGTATTAGGGCCTGACTTAGGAGAAGTTCAGGGCCTTAGCCAGGGAAAGTGTCAGGGCCTTAGTTAGGGACATTATCAGGGCCTGAATTAGCAGTAGTGTCAAAAGTCCTTAGTGAGGACAGTAAGGAGTCAGTCAGGACTCAGGCCCTGACACCGTTCTTAAATAAGGCCCTGACATTACCTGTAACACAGGTCCTGATCTCATTCCTATCATAGGCGCTGATGTTGGACTTAACTAAGGCCCTGACAGTGGTCTCTAACTAAAGCTGTGACACTACTCCTAACTCAGGCCCTGACACTGTCCCTAACAAAGCCTGTGACACTACTCCTAAATCAGGCACTGACACTGTCCCTAACTAGGCCCTGACATACACCTAACTCAGGCCCTGACACTGTCTCTAACTAAGGCCCTGACACTATTCATAGCTCACGCCCTAACACAACTCCTAAGTCATGCCCTGACAATGTCCCTAACTAAGGCCCTGACACTATTCCTAACTCAGGCGCTGACACAATACTTAAGGAAGGCCCTGACATTACTCCTAACTCAGGCCCTGAAAAGGTCCCTAACTAAGGCCGACACAACTCCTAACTCAGGCACTAACACTGTCCCTAAATAAGGCCCTGAAACTATTCCTAACTGAGGCGCTGATACAATACCTAACGAAGGCACTGATGCTCCTCCTAACTAAGGCCCTGACACTACTCCTATCTCAAGCAATGACACTGGCCCTAACTTAGGCCCGGACACTACTCCTAACTAAGCAACTGACACTGTCCCTAACTAAGGCCCGGACACTACTCCTTACTCAGGCACTGACAATGTCACTAACTAAGGCCGTGACACTACTCCCAAAATAGGCACTGAGACTGTCCCTAAATATGCCCTGACAGTACTCCGAACTCAGGCACTGACACTGTCCTTAACTAAGGCCCTGATACTACTTCCACCTCAGGCACTGACACTCTCCCTAAGTAAGCCCTGACATTACTCCCAATTCCGGCATTGACACTTTCGCTAACTAAGGCCCTGAAACTACTAACAACTCAGGCCCTTACACTGTTACTAACTACCGGTCTCAGAATACTCCTAACTCAGGCCCTGGCACTGTCCATAACTTAGGCTCTGGCACTATTCCTAACTCAGACACTGACGCTGTCCCTTAACTAAGGGTCTGACACTCCTCCCAACTCAGACACTGACACTCTCCCTAACAAAGGCCTTGACACTACTCTTAACTAATACCCTGACACTGTCCCTAACAAAGACCCTGACACTATTCCCAACTCAGGCGCTGTCATTCTCTGTAACTAAGACCGTGACACTACTCCCATCTCAGCCACTGACATTGTCCCTAAGGCCCTGACACTACCTCCAACTCAGGCACTGACACTATCCCTAACTACAGCCCTGACACTTCTCCTAACTCAGGCACTGACACTGTCCCTTACTAATATCCTGACACAACTCCCAACTCAGGCACTGACTTTGTTCCTAACAAAGGCCGTGACACTAATCCCAACATAGGCACTGAGACTGTCCCGAAATACGCCCTGACAGTACTCCCAACTCAGGCACTGACACTGTCCCTATCTAAGGCCCTGACACTACTCCCAAACTAGGCCCTGACATTGTCCCTAAATAAGGCCTTGACCTTACTCTCAACTCAGGCACTAACACTGTCCCTAACTAAGGACTTGACACTACTCTTAACTCAGGCCCTGGCACAGTCCCTAACAAAGGCCTGCCACTACCCCCAACTCTGGCACTGAGAGTGTCCCTAACTACGGCCATCACACTACTCCTAACTCAGGCACTGACGCTGTCCCTAAGTAAGGCCCTGACACTACTCCCAACGCAGGCACTGACGCTGTCCCTAACTAAGGCTCTGACACTACTCCCAACACAGGCATTGACACTGTCCCTAACTAAGGCCCTCACACTACTACTTACTTAGGCACTGACACGCTACCTAACTAAGGCCCTGAGACTACTTCTACCTCAGACCCTGACACTGCCCCTAACGAAGGGCCTGATACTACTCCCAGCACAGGCACTGACACTCTCCCTAACTAAGGCCTTGACACTACTTTTAACTCATGCCCTGATGCTGTCCCCAAAAAAGACCCTGAGACTATTCCCAACTCAAGCACTGACCCTCTCCCTAACTAAGACCCTGACACCATTCCCATCTCAGCCACTGACACTGTCCCTAATGCCCTGACACTACTTCCAACTCAGGCACTGACACTGTCCCTAACTAGGCCCTGACACTACTCCCAACTCAGGCACTGACACTGTCCCTAACTAAGGCCCTGACATAACTCCCAACTCTGGCACTGACACTTTCTCTAACTACGGCCCTGAAACTACTCACAACTCAGGCACTGACCCTGTCCCTAACTAGGCCCTGACACTACTCCCAACTCAGGCACTGACACTGTCCCTAATTAAGGCCCTGACATAACTCCCAACTCTGGCACTGACACTTTCTCTAACTAAGGCCCTGTAACTACTCACAACTCAGGCCTTGACACTGTTCCTAACTACCAGTCTCAGACTACTCCTAACTTAGGCCCTGACACTATTCCTAACACAATCACTGACACTGTCCCTAACTAAGGTCCTGAGACGATTCCTAAGTCAGACCCTGACACTGTCCATAACTTAGGCCATGTCACTACTCCCAACTCAGGCACTGACGCTGTTCCTAACTAAGGGTCTGACACTACTCCAAACTGAGACACTGACACTCTTCCAAATTAAGGCCTTGACACTACTCTTAACTCAGGCCCTGACACTGTCCATAATAAAGACCCGGACAAAAATTCCAACTTAGGCACTGACAATGTCCGTAACTAAGGCCCTGACACTATTCCCATCTCAGCCACTGACACTGTCCCTAACTATGGCCCTGACACTACTCCCAATGCAAGCACTGGCGCTGTCCCTAACTAAGGCACTGGCACTACTCCCAACTCACCCTGGCTCTGTCCCTAACTAAGGCTCTGACACTACTCCCATTTCAGGCAATGACAGTGTCCCTAACTGAGGCAATGATACTACTCCCAACTCAAGCACTAAGGCTCTGGATCATTGTGATGACAAGCGCCATGGAGAATTGTGATGACGGGTCCTAGAGCATAGTGGTGACAAGGGCCATGGAGCATTTTGATGACAGGGGTCATGGGGCATTGTGATGAAAGTGGTCATGGAGCATTGTGATTAAAGTGGTCATGGAACATTGTGATAAAAGTGGTCATGTAGCATTGTGATGAAAAGTGCTATGGAGCATTGGGATGACAGGGGTCATGGAGCATTGTGATGACAAATGCGTGGAGATTTGTGATGACGAGGACCATGGGGCATTGAGATTATAAGGATGATGCAGCATTGTGATGACAGGGGCCATGGAGCATTTTAATGACAAGGGACATGGAGCATTGTGATGACAGAGGTCATGGAGCATTGTGGTGACCAGCGGCATGGAGCATTGTGAAGAAAGAGGTACTGTAACATTGTGATGAAAGGGTCAAGGAGCATTTGGATTACAAGGATCATGGAGCATTGTGATGACAAGGGCCATGGAGCATTGTGATGACAGGGCTCATGTGGCATTATGATGACAGTGGTCATGGAGCAACGTGATGTACGTTGTCATGGAGCACTGTGATTACAGGGGCCATGGAGAATTGTGATGACAAAGGCCAGGGAACATTGTGATGACAGGGGTCATGGAGCATTGTGCTGAAAACGGACCTGGAGCATTGTGATGAAAGGGGTCATGGCTCATTGTGATGAGAGGGGGCCTGGAACATTGTGATGACAGGGGGCATGGAGCTTTGTGATTTCACAGGCATGTAGCATTTTAGACAAGGCTCATGGAGCATTGGGATGACAGGGGTCATGGAGCATTGTGATGATAAGGGCATGGAGCATTGTAATGACAATGGCATGGAGCATTGCGATGACAAAGTCATGGAGCATTGTGATGACAGGGGTTATGGAGCATTGTGATGACAAGGGCGTGGAGCATTGTGATGACAGTGGTCATGGAACATTGTGACGATAAGGGCATCGAGCCGAGTTAGGGACAGTCTAGCGGCCTTGGGACTAAATTCAGTGCCTGAATTAGGCACAGCATAAGGTCTTTAGTTAGCATAAGAGGTAGGACATTAGCTCGGGACAGGGTTAGGGTAAAGGCTTGGAATCGTGTCAGGAAATGACCTAAGGATAGTGTGAAGACCTTTGTTACTGAGACTCTCAGGGACTTATTCAGAAGCAGTGTTAGGGCTTCAGGTCGGGACAGCATCAGGGCCTGACTTAGGGAGAGCGACAGGGCCTGAGTGAGGCCTAATGTCAGGCCCTTAGCTGGGGACACTGTCAGGGAATGACTTAGGAGCAGCATCAGTGCCTTTGTTGGATCAGCTTTAGGTTCTTAGTTAAAGACATGACCGGAGCCCTAGTTAGTCACAGCGTCAAGGCCTCAGTTAGGGAAAGCTTCAGGGTCTGAGTTACAGACAGCCTCATGTCTTCACTTAAAGACAGCAACAGGGCTTTCTTAGGGACAGTGTCAGGACCTTGGTTAGAAATGAGTCAGGATATTAGCTCAGGAGAGTGTCAGGATTTTAGTCATTGCTGGCAGCAGGGCCTATATTAAGGACAGATTCCGGGCCTTTGTTAGATTCAGTGTCATGGCCTTAGTTAGGAGTAGTCAGGGCCTTAGTTAGGGAGAGCATTAGGGTTTCAGTTAGCATAAGGTGCAGGAGATTATCTCGGGACAGAGTCAGGTTCCAGGCCAGAGACAGTGAAAGGAAATGACCAAGGGATAACGAGAAGACCTTAGTTATTGAGAGCATCAGGGCCTTAGGTAGCAGCAGCGTGAGCGCCTTAATCAGGACCAGTGCCAGGGCTTGATGTATGGACAGCATCAGAGCCTAACTAAGGTACAGCAACAGGGCCGAAGTGAGGCCTATCTTTAGGGCCTGAGTAAGGGACAGTATCAGGGCATGACTTAGGAGCAGCATAAAGGCCTCTGTAGGATCAGCATTCGGGTCTTGGTTAAAGCTATTATCAGGGCCTCCGTTAGGGATAGCCTCAAGGCCTCGCTTAGGGACAGCGTCAGGGCTTACTTTGGGACACTTTCAGGACCTTGGTAAGACATGGGTCAGACTATTAGCTCAGTATAATATCAGGTGTTCAGATATTGACAGCAGCAGGGCCTTAGTTAGAGGCAGTGTCAGCGCTTAAGTTAGGACTAGCATCAGAGCCTTTGTTAGGTACAGTGTCAGTGACTGAGTTAGGTGTAGTGTCAGAGCCTTAGTTAGGGACAGTGTCAGGGCCTGCATTAGGACGAGCCTCCAGGCCTCAGTTAGGGACAGGTTCACGGCCTCGGACCTAAATTCAGGGCCTCATTTAGGGACAGAATCAGGGATTTAGCTAGCATAAGGGGATCTACAGCTGAAAGCAACCTGAACACCACCACAAGCAGATGCAGAAATGAACCATGCACGCTCCTATGAAGGCATATTCCACAGCAGTTGAGTACATTTTGTTTAAAGTTAGTAACACTATAAAAATTATGTTTTGAAGAAAACTATATTCAGAAGATGAAAGAATCTCGTTCTAAAGAATCTCTTTAGCTCATCTCGACATTAGCTAAAGAGAAGGTTGGGTTAAGGTCTAGGGAGAGTGTCAGGAAATGACCTAGGGATAGTGTCAAGACCTTAGTTACTTAGCACATCAGGACCTAATTTAGGAGCAGTGAGTGTCAGGGCTTCGGGTAGGAACAGCGTCAGAGCCTGACTTAGGGAGGGGGACAGGGCCTGAGTGAGGCCTTGCGTCAGGGCCTTAGCTAGAGACAGTGTCAGGGCATGACTTAGGAGCAGCATAAGAGCCACGGTAGGATCAGCCTCAGGGGCTATGTTACAGATATTATCAGGGCCTCTGTTAGGGACAGCCTCAAGGCCTCACTTAGAGACAGCATCAGGGCTTCCTTAGGGACAGTTTCAGGACCTTGGTAAGAGATGGGTCAAGAAATTAGCTCAGGATAGTGTCAGGACGTTAGATATTGACGGCAGCAGGGCCTTAGTTAGGGACAGTGACAGGCCCTGAATTAGGACGAACATCGAGGCCTTAGGTACGGACAGGGTCACAGCCTCGAGAGTAATTTTAGGCCCTTAGTTAAGGACAGCAGCAGGGCTGTAGTTAGCATAAGAGGCACGACATTTGCTAGGGCCAGGGTCAGGTTACGGTCTAGGGATAGTGTCAGGAAAGGACCTAAGCATAGTGTCAAAACCTTAGTTACTGAGAGTATCAGATCCTTATTTAGAACCAGTGTCAGGGTTTCAGGTAGGGACAGCATCAGAGCCTGACTTAGGGCGAGCGTTAGGGCCTGAGTGAGGCCTAGCGTCAGGCCCTTAGATGAGGACAATGTCAGGGCATGACTTAGGAACAGCATCAGCTCCTCTGTTGGATCGACTTTAGCGTCTTAGATACAGACATCATCAGGTCCTCAGTCAGTCACAGCGTGAAGGCCTCAGTTAGGGAAAGCTTCAGGGCCTGAGTTAGGGACAGCCTCAGTTCTTAACTTAGGGACAGTGATAGGGCTTTCTTAGGGACAGTGTCAGGACCTTGGTTAGAAATATGTCAGGATATTAACTCAGGCTAGTGTCCAGTTTTTAGTTATTGCTGACAGCAGGGCCTATATTAGGGGCAAATTCTGAGCCTTACTTAGAGACAGTGTCAGGGCCTGAGTTAGGACTAGCATCACAGCCCTTGTAAAGTACAGTGTCAGGGACTGAGTTAGGTGTAGTGTCAGGGCTTTAGTTAGGGACAGTGTCAGCGCCTCAGTTAGGATGATCCTCCAAACTTCAGTTAGGGACAGGTTGACGGCCTCAGGACTAATTTCAGGCTCTTAGTTAGAGACAACGTCAGGGATTTAGTTAGCATAAGAGGTTCGACAATAGCTAAAGACAAGTTTAGGTTAAGATCTAGGGAGAGTGTCAGGAAATGACCTAGGGATAGTGTCAAGACCATAGCTAATTAGAGCATCAGTGCCTAAGTTAGGCCCAGTGTCAGGGCTTCAGGTAGGGATAGAACCTTAGCCTGACTTAGGGAGAGCGACAGGGCCTGAGTGATGCCTCGAGTCAGGGCCTTAGCTACGGACAGCGTCAGGGCATGACATAGGATCAGCATAAGGTTCTCTGTAGGGTCAGCATTAGGGTCTTAGTTTAAGACATTATCAGGACCTCTGTGAGGGACAGCCTCAGGGCCTCACTTAGGGACAGTGTCAGGGCTAACTTTGGGAGAGTTTCAGGACCTTGGTAAGACATGGGTCAGGATATTAGCTCAGGATAATGTCAGGACTTTAGATATTGATGGTAGCAGCGCCTACGTTAGGGAAAGTTTCAAGGCGTTAGTTAGGAGTAGCGGGCCTCTGATAGGTCCAGTGTCAGATCCTCAGTTAGCAATAGTGTTAGGGCCATAGTTAGGGACAGTGTCAGGACTGGATGTAGGGCGAGCATCTAGGCCTTAGTTCGGGACAGTTTCATGGTCTTGGGACTAAATTCAGTGCCTGAGGTAGGCACAGCCTAAGGGCTTCAGTTAGCATAAGAGGCAGGACATTAGCTAGTGACCGTGTCAGTTTAACATCTAGGGATAGTGTCAGGAAATGACCTAAGGATAGTGTGAAGACCTTTGTTATGGAGACTCTCAGGGCCTTATTCAGAACCAGTGTTAGGGCTTCAGGTAGGGACAGCATCAGAGCCTGACTTAGGGAGAGCGTTAGGGTCTGCGTGAGGCCTAGCATCAGACACTTAGTGGGGGACACTATCGGGGCATGACTTAGGAGCAGCATCAGGGCCTCTGTTGGATCAGCCTTAGGGTCTTGGTTAAAGACATGATCAGGGTCTGAGTTAGTCACAGCATCAAGGCCTGAGTTAGTTAGGGAAAGCTTCAGGGCCTCACTTAGGGACAGCGTCAGGGTTTACTGTGGGACAGTTTCAGGACCTTGGTAAGACATGGGTCAGGTTATTAGCTCCGGATAATGTCAGGACTTTAGATGTTGATGGCAGCAGCCCTTAGTTAGAGACAGTGTCAGGCCCTGAGTTACGACTAGCATCAGAGCCTTTGTTAGATACAATGTACGGGACTGAATTAGGAGTAGAGTCAGGGCCTTCGTTAGTGACAGTGTCAGGGCCTGACTTAGGGAGAGCGACAGGGCCTGAGTGAGGCTTAGCATCAGGCCCTTAGCTGGGCACACTGTCAGGGCATGACTTTGGAGCAGCATCAGCGTCTTTGCTGGATCAGCATTAAGGTCTTCGTTAGGTACATGATCAGGGCCTGAATTAGTCACAGCTTCAAGGTTTCAGTTAAGGAAAGCTTCAGGGCCTGAGTTAGGGACAGCCTCAGGTCTTCACTTAGGGACAGCGTCAGGGCTTACTTTGGGACAGTTTCAGGACCTTGGAAAGACATAGGTCAGGATATTAGCTCAGGATAATGTCAGGACTTTTGATAGTGATGGCAGCAGGGCCTTAGTTACAGACGGTTTCAGGGCCTGAGTTAGGCCTAGCATCAGAGACTTTGTTAGGTACAGTGTAAGGGACTGAGTTAGCAGTAGTGTCAGGGCCTTGCTTAGGGACTGTGTCAGGGTCTGATTTAGGTGTACTGTCTGAGACCTAGTTAGGGACAGTGCTAGGGCCTGAGTTAGGATTAGTGTCAAGGCCTTATTTAGGACCAATTTCAGGGCCTTAGTTTGGACTAGCATCAGAGCCATTGTTAGGAATCGTATGAGGGCCTGAGTTAGGCATACTATCAGGGCCTTAGTTAGGGACAGTTTTAGGGCCTGAGTTAGGATTAGTGTCAAGGCCTTATTTAGGACCAATGTTAGGGCTTTAGTTTGGACTAGCAACAAAGCCTTTGTTAGGTATCATGTCGGGGCCTCAGTTAGGTGTAGTGTCAGGGCCATTGCTAGGGACAGTATCAGGGCCTGACTTAGGAGAAGTTCAGGGCCTTAGCCAGGGAAAGTGTCAGGGCCTTAGTTAGGGACATTATCAGGGCCTGAATTAGCAGTAGTGTCAAAAGTCCTTAGTGAGGACAGTAAGGAGTCAGTCAGGACTCAGGCCCTGACACTGTTCTTAAATAAGGCCCTGACATCACCTGTAACACAGGTCCTGATCTCATTCCTATCATAGGCGCTGATGTTGGACTTAACTAAGGCCCTGACAGTGGTCCTAACTAAAGCTGTGACACTACTCCTAACTCAGGCCCTGACACTGTCCCTAACAAAGCCTGTGACACTACTCCTAAATCAGGCACTGACACTGTCCCTAACTAGGCCCTGACATACACCTAACTCAGGCCCTGACACTGTCTCTAACTAAGGCCCTGATACTACTCCAAACTCAGCACTGACACTGTCACAAACTAAAGCCCTGACACTATTCATAGCTCACGCCCTAACACAACTCCTAAGTCATGCTCTGACAATGTCCCTAACTAAGGCCCTGACACTATTCCTAACTCAGGTGCTGACACAATACTTAAGGAAGACCCTGACATTATTCCTAACTCAGGCCCTGAAAAGGTCCCTAACTAAGGCCGACACAACTCCTAACTCAGGCACTAACACTGTCCGTAAATAAGGCCCTGAAACTATTCCTAACTGAGGCACTGATACAATACCTAACGAAGGCACTGATGCTCCTCCTAACTAAGGCCCTGACACTACTCCTATCTCAAGCAATGACACTGTCCCTAACTTAGGCCCCGACTCTACTCCTGACTCAGGCACTGACACTGGCCCTAACTTAGGCCCGGACACTACTCCTAACTAAGCAACTGACACTGTCCCTAACTAAGGCCCGGACACTACTCCTTACTCAGGCACTGACAATGTCACTAACTAAGGCCGTGACACTACTCCCAAAATAGGCACTGAGACTGTCCCTACATATGCCCTGACAGTACTCCGAACTCAGGCACTGACACTGTCCTTAACTAAGGCCCTGATACTACTTCCACCTCAGGCACTGACACTCTCCTTAAGTAAGCCCTGACATTACTCCCAATTCTGGCATTGACACTTTCGCTAACTAAGGCCCTGAAACTACTAACAACTCAGGCCCTTACACTGTTACTAACTACCGGTCTCAGACTACTCCTAACTCAGGCCTTGGCACTGTCCATAACAGGCTCTGGCACTATTCCTAACTCAGACACTGACGCTGTCCCTTAACTAAGGGTCTGACACTCCTCCCAACTCAGACACTGACACTCTCCCTAACAAAGGCCTTGACACTACTCTTAACTAATACCCTGACACTGTCCCTAACAAAGACCCTGACACTATTCCCAACTCAGGCGCTGTCACTCTCCGTAACTAAGACCGTGACACTACTCCCATCTCAGCCACTGACATTGTCCCTAAGGCCCTGACACTACCTCCAACTCAGGCACTGACACTATCCCTAACTACAGCCCTGACACTTCTCCTAACTCAGGCACTGACACTGTCCCTTACTAATATCCTGACACAACTCCCAACTCAGGCACTGACTTTGTTCCTAACAAAGGCCGTGACACTAATCCCAACATAGGCACTGAGACTGTCCCGAAATACGCCCTGACAGTACTCCCAACTCAGGCACGGACACTGTCCCTAACTAAGGCCCTGACACTACTCCCAAACTAGGCCCTGACATTGTCCCTAACTAAGGCCTTGACGTTACTCTCAACTCAGGCACTAACACTGTCCCTAACTAAGGACTTGACACTACTCTTAACTCAGGCCCTGGCACAGTCCCTAACAAAGGCCTGCCACTACCCCCAACTCTGGCACTGAGAGTGTCCCTAACTACGGCCATCACACTACTCCTAACTCAGGCACTGACGCTGTCCCTAAGTAAGGCCCTGACACTACTCCCAACGCAGGCACTGACGCTGTCCCTAACTAAGGCTCTGACACTACTCCCAACACAGGCATTGACACTGTCCCTAACTAAGGCCCTCACACTACTACTTACTTAGGCACTGACACGCTACCTAACTAAGGCCCTGAGACTACTTCTACCTCAGACCCTGACACTGTCCCTAACGAAGGGCCTGATACTACTCCCAACACAGGCACTGACACTCTCCCTAACTAAGGCCTTGACACTACTTTTAACTCATGCCCTGATGCTGTCCCCAAAAAAGACCCTGAGACTATTCCCAACTCAGGCACTGACACTCTCCCTAACTAAGACCCTGACACTACTCCCATCTCAGCCACTGACACTGTCCCTAATGCCCTGACACTACTTCCAACTCAGGCACTGACACTGTCCCTAACTAGGCCCTGACACTACTCCCAACTCAGGCACTGACACTCTCCCTAACTCAGGCCCTGACATATCTCCCAACTCCGGCACTGACACTTTCTCTAACTACGGCCCTGAAACTACTCACAACTCAGGCACTGACCCTGTCCCTAACTAGGCCCTGACACTACTCCCAACTCAGGCACTGACACTGTCCCTAATTAAGGCCCTGACATAACTCCCAACTCTGGCACTGACACTTTCTCTAACTAAGGCCCTGTAACTACTCACAACTCAGGCCCTGACACTGTTCCTAACTACCAGTCTCAGACTACTCCTAACTTAGGCCCTGACACTATTCCTAACACAATCACTGACACTGTCCCTAACTAAGGTCCTGAGACGATTCCTAACTCAGACACTGACACTGTCAATAACTTAGGCCATGTCACTATTCCCAACTCAGGCACTGACACTGTCCCTAACTAAGGCCCTGACACTACTCCCAAACTAGGCCCTGACATTGTCCCTAACTAAGGCCTTGACGTTACTCTCAACTCAGGCACTAACACTGTCCCTAACTAAGGACTTGACACTACTCTTAACTCAGGCCCTGGCACAGTCCCTAACAAAGGCCTGCCACTACCCCCAACTCTGGCACTGAGAGTGTCCCTAACTACGGCCATCACACTACTCCTAACTCAGGCACTGACGCTGTCCCTAAGTAAGGCCCTGACACTACTCCCAACGCAGGCACTGACGCTGTCCCTAACTAAGGCTCTGACACTACTCCCAACACAGGCATTGACACTGTCCCTAACTAAGGCCCTCACACTACTACTTACTTAGGCACTGACACGCTACCTAACTAAGGCCCTGAGACTACTTCTACCTCAGACCCTGACACTGTCCCTAACGAAGGGCCTGATACTACTCCCAACACAGGCACTGACACTCTCCCTAACTAAGGCCTTGACACTACTTTTAACTCATGCCCTGATGCTGTCCCCAAAAAAGACCCTGAGACTATTCCCAACTCAGGCACTGACACTCTCCCTAACTAAGACCCTGACACTACTCCCATCTCAGCCACTGACACTGTCCCTAATGCCCTGACACTACTTCCAACTCAGGCACTGACACTGTCCCTAACTAGGCCCTGACACTACTCCCAACTCAGGCACTGACACTCTCCCTAACTCAGGCCCTGACATATCTCCCAACTCCGGCACTGACACTTTCTCTAACTACGGCCCTGAAACTACTCACAACTCAGGCACTGACCCTGTCCCTAACTAGGCCCTGACACTACTCCCAACTCAGGCACTGACACTGTCCCTAATTAAGGCCCTGACATAACTCCCAACTCTGGCACTGACACTTTCTCTAACTAAGGCCCTGTAACTACTCACAACTCAGGCCCTGACACTGTTCCTAACTACCAGTCTCAGACTACTCCTAACTTAGGCCCTGACACTATTCCTAACACAATCACTGACACTGTCCCTAACTAAGGTCCTGAGACGATTCCTAACTCAGACACTGACACTGTCAATAACTTAGGCCATGTCACTATTCCCAACTCAGGCACTGACACTGTCCCTAACTAAGGCCCTGACACTACTCCCAAACTAGGCCCTGACATTGTCCCTAACTAAGGCCTTGACGTTACTCTCAACTCAGGCACTAACACTGTCCCTAACTAAGGACTTGACACTACTCTTAACTCAGGCCCTGGCACAGTCCCTAACAAAGGCCTGCCACTACCCCCAACTCTGGCACTGAGAGTGTCCCTAACTACGGCCATCACACTACTCCTAACTCAGGCACTGACGCTGTTCCTAAGTAAGGCCCTGACACTACTCCCAACGCAGGCACTGACGCTGTCCCTAACTAAGGCTCTGACACTACTCCCAACACAGGCATTGACACTGTCCCTAACTAAGGCCCTCACACTACTACTTACTTAGGCACTGACACGCTACCTAACTAAGGCCCTGAGACTACTTCTACCTCAGACCCTGACACTGTCCCTAACGAAGGGCCTGATACTACTCCCAACACAGGCACTGACACTCTCCCTAACTAAGGCCTTGACACTACTTTTAACTCATGCCCTGATGCTGTCCCCAAAAAAGACCCTGAGACTATTCCCAACTCAGGCACTGACACTCTCCCTAACTAAGACCCTGACACTACTCCCATCTCAGCCACTGACACTGTCCCTAATGCCCTGACACTACTTCCAACTCAGGCACTGACACTGTCCCTAACTAGGCCCTGACACTACTCCCAACTCAGGCACTGACACTCTCCCTAACTCAGGCCCTGACATATCTCCCAACTCCGGCACTGACACTTTCTCTAACTACGGCCCTGAAACTACTCACAACTCAGGCACTGACCCTGTCCCTAACTAGGCCCTGACACTACTCCCAACTCAGGCACTGACACTGTCCCTAATTAAGGCCCTGACATAACTCCCAACTCTGGCACTGACACTTTCTCTAACTAAGGCCCTGTAACTACTCACAACTCAGGCCCTGACACTGTTCCTAACTACCAGTCTCAGACTACTCCTAACTTAGGCCCTGACACTATTCCTAACACAATCACTGACACTGTCCCTAACTAAGGTCCTGAGACGATTCCTAACTCAGACACTGACACTGTCAATAACTTAGGCCATGTCACTATTCCCAACTCAGGCACTGACGCTGTTCCTAACTAAGGGTCTGACACTACTCCAAACTGAGACACTGACACTCTTCCAAATTAAGGCCTTGACACTACTCTTAACTCAGGCCCTGACACTGTCCATAATAAAGACCCTGAAGAAAATCCCAACTTAGGCACTGACAATGTCCGTAACTAAGGCCCTGACACTATTCCCATCTCAGCCACTGACACTGTCCCTAACTATGGCCCTGACACTACTCCCTATGCAAGCACTGGCGCTGTCCCTAACTAAGGCACTGGCACTACTCCCAACTCGCCCTGGCTCTGTCCCTAACTAAGGCTCTGACACTACTCCCATTTCAGGCAATGACAGTGTCCCTAACTGAGGCAATGATACTACTCCCAACTCAAGCACTAAGCCTCTGGATCATTGTGATGACAAGCGCCATGGAGCATTGTGATGACAAGGGCCATGGAGAATTGTGATGACGGGTCCTGGAGCATTGTGGTGACAAGGGCCATGGAGCATTTTGATGACAGGGGTCATGGGGCATTGTGATGAAAGTGGTCATGGAGCATTGTGATTAAAGTGGTCATGGAACATTGTGATAAAAGTGGTCATGTAGCATTGTGATGAAAAGTGCTATGGAGCATTGGGATGACAGGGGTCATGGAGCATTGTGATGACAAATGCGTGGAGATTTGTGATGACGAGGACCATGGGGCATTGAGATTATAAGGATGATGCAGCATTGTGATGACAGGGGCGATGGAGCATTTTAATGACAAGGGACATGGAGCATTGTGATGACAGATGTCATGGAGCATTGTGGTGACCAGCGGCATGGAGCATTGTGAAGAAAGAGGTACTGTAACATTGTGATGAAAGGGTCAAGGAGCATTTGGATTACAAGGATCATGGAGCATTGTGATGACAAGGGCCATGGAGCATTGTGATGACAGGTCTCATGTGGCATTATGATGACAGTGGTCATGGAGCAATGTGATGAATGTTGTCATGGAGCACTGTGATTACAGGGGCCATGGAGAATTGTGATGACAAAGGCCAGGGAACATTGTGATGACAGGGGTCATGGAGCATTGTGCTGAAAACTGACCTGGAGCATTGTGATGAAAGGGATCATGGCTCATTGTGATGACAGGGGGCCTGGAACATTGTAATGACAGGGGTCACGGGGCATTGTGATGACAAGGGCCATGGAACATTTTGATGATAGTGGTCATATGGCATTTTGAATGACAGGGGCCATGAAGCATTGTGATGACAAGAGTCATGGAGATTTGTGATGACAGGGGGCATGGAGCTTTGTGATTTCACAGGCATGTAGCATTTTAGACAAGACTCAGGGAGCATTGGGATGACAGGGGTCATGGAGCATTGTGATGATAAGGGCATGGAGCATTGTGATGACAATGGCATGGAGCATTGCGATGACAAAGTCATGGAGCATTGTGATGACAAAGTCATGGAGCATTGTGATGACAGGGGTTATGGAGCATTGTGATGACAAGGGCGTGGAGCATTGTGATGACAGTGGTCATGGAACATTGTGACGATAAGGGCATCGAGCCGAGTTAGGGACAGTCTAGCGGCCTTGGGGCTAAATTCAGTGCCTGAATTAGGCACAGCATAAGGTCTTTAGTTAGCATAAGAGGTAGGACATTAGCTCGGGACAGGGTTAGGGTAAAGGCTTGGAATCGTGTCAGGAAATGACCTAAGGATAGTGTGAAGACCTTTGTTACTGAGACTCTCAGGGACTTATTCAGAAGCAGTGTTAGGGCTTCAGGTCGGGACAGCATCAGGGCCTGACTTAGGGAGAGCGACAGGGCCTGAGTGAGGCCTAATGTCAGGCCCTTAGCTGGGGACACTGTCAGGGAATGACTTAGGAGCAGCATCAGTGCCTTTGTTGGATCAGCTTTAGGTTCTTAGTTAAAGACATGACCGGAGCCCTAGTTAGTCACAGCGTCAAGGCCTCAGTTAGGGAAAGCTTCAGGGTCTGAGTTACAGACAGCCTCATGTCTTCACTTAAAGACAGCAACAGGGCTTTCTTAGGGACAGTGTCAGGACCTTGGTTAGAAATGAGTCAGGATATTAGCTCAGGAGAGTGTCAGGATTTTAGTCATTGCTGGCAGCAGGGCCTATATTAAGGACAGATTCCGGGCCTTTGTTAGATTCAGTGTCATGGCCTTAGTTAGGAGTAGTCAGGGCCTTAGTTAGGGAGAGCATTAGGGTTTCAGTTAGCATAAGGTGCAGGAGATTATCTCGGGACAGAGTCAGGTTCCAGGCCAGAGACAGTGAAAGGAAATGACCAAGGGATAACGAGAAGACCTTAGTTATTGAGAGCATCAGGGCCTTAGGTAGCAGCAGCGTGAGCACCTTAATCAGGACCAGTGCCAGGGCTTGATGTATGGACAGCATCAGAGCCTAACTAAGGTACAGCAACAGGGCCGAAGTGAGGCCTATCTTTAGGGCCTGAGTAAGGGACAGTATCAGGGCATGACTTAGGAGCAGCATAAAGGCCTCTGTCGGATCAGCATTAGGGTCTTGGTTAAAGCTATTATCAGGGCCTCCGTTAGGGATAGCCTCAAGGCCTCACTTAGGGACAGCGTCAGGGCTTACTTTGGGAAAGTTTCAGGACCTTGGTAAGACATGGGTCAGGCTATTAGCTCAGGATAATATCAGGTGTTCAGATATTGACGGCAGCAGGGCCTTAGTTAGAGGCAGTGTCAGCGCCTAAGTTAGGACTAGCATCAGAGCCTTTGTTAGGTACAGTGTCAGTGACTGAGTTAGGTGTAGTGTCAGAGCCTTAGTTAGGGACAGTGTCAGGGCCTGCATTAGGACGAGCCTCCAGGCCTCAGTTAGGGACAGGTTCACGGCCTCGGACCTAAATTCAGGGCCTCATTTAGGGACAGAATCAGGGATTTATCTAGCATAAGGGGATCTACAGCTGAAAGCAACCTGAGCACCACCACAAGCAGATGCACAAGTGAACCATGCACGCTCCTATGAAGGAATATTCCACAGCAGTTGAGTACATTTTGTTTAAAGTTAGTAACACTATAAAAATTATGTTTTGAAGAAAACTATATTCAGAAGATGAAAGAATCTCGTTCTAAAGAATCTCTTTTGCTCATCTCGACATTAGCTAAAGAGAAGGTTGGGTTAAGGTCTAGGGAGAGTGTCAGGAAATGACCTAGGGATAGTGTCAAGACCTTAGTTACTTAGCACATCAGGACCTAATTTAGGAGCAGTGAGTGTCAGGGCTTCGGGTAGGAACAGCGTCAGAGCCTGACTTAGGGAGTGGGACAGGGCCTGAGTGAGGCCTAGCGTCAGGGCCTTAGCTAGAGGCAGTGTCAGGGCTTGACTTAGGAGCAGCATAAGAGCCACGGTAGGATCAGCCTCAGGGCCTATGTTACAGATATTATCAGGGCCTCTTTTAGGGACAGCCTCAAGGCCTCACTTAGAGACAGCATCAGGGCTTCCTTAGGGATAGTTTCAGGACCTTGGTAAGAGATGGGTCAAGAAATTAGCTCAGGATAGTGTCAGGACGTTAGATATTGACGGCAGCAGGGCCTTAGTTAGGGACAGTGTCAGGCCCTGAATTAGGACGAACATCGAGGCCTTAGGTACGGACAGGGTCACAGCCTCGAGAGTAATTTTAGGCCCTTAGTTAAGGACAGCAGCAGGGCTGTAGTTAGCATAAGAGGCACGACATTTGCTAGGGCCAGGGTCAGGTTACGGTCTAGGGATAGTGTCAGGAAAGGACCTAAGCATAGTGTCAAAACCTTAGTTACTGAGAGTATCAGATCCTTATTTAGAAACAGTGTCAGGGCTTCAGGTAGGGACAGCATCAGAACCTGACTTAGGGAGAGCGTTAGGGCCTGAGTGAGGCCTAGCGTCAGGCCCTTAGATGAGGACAATGTCAGGGCATGACTTAGGAACAGCATCAGCTCCTCTGTTGGATCGACTTTAGCGTCTTAGATACAGACATCATCAGGTCCTCAGTTAGTCACAGCGTGAAGGCCTCAGTTAGGGAAAGCTTCAGGGCCTGAGTTAGGGACAGCCTCAGTTCTTAACTTAGGGACAGTGATAGGGCTTTTTTAGGGACAGTGTCAGGACCTTGGTTAGAAATATGTCAGGATATTAACTCAGGCTAGTGTCCAGTTTTTAGTTATTGCTGACAGCAGGGCCTATATTAGGGGCAAATTCTGAGCCTTACTTAGAGACAGTGTCAGGGCCTGAGTTAGGACTAGCATCACAGCCCTTGTAAAGTACAGTGTCAGGGACTGAGTTAGGTGTAGTGTCAGGGCTTTAGTTAGGGACAGTGTCAGCGCCTCAGTTAGGATGATCCTCCAAACTTCAGTTAGGGACAGGTTGACGGCCTCAGGACTAATTTCAGGCTCTTAGTTAGAGACAACGTCAGGGATTTAGTTAGCATAAGAGGTTCGACAATAGCTAAAGACAAGTTTAGGTTAAGATCTAGGGAGAGTGTCAGGAAATGACCTCGGGATAGTGTCAAGACCATAGCTAATTAGAGCATCAGTGCCTAATTTAGGCCCAGTGTCAGGGCTTCAGGTAGGGATAGAATCTTTGCCTGACTTAGGGAGAGCGACAGGGCCTGATTGATGCCTCGAGTCAGGGCCTTAGCTACGGACAGCGTCAGGGCATGACATAGGATCAGCATAAGGTTCTCTGTAGGGTCAGCATTAGGGTCTTAGTTTAAGACATTATCAGGACCTCTGTGAAGGACAGCCTCAGGGCCTCACTTAGGGACAGTGTCAGGGCTAACTTTGGGAGAGTTTCAGGACCTTGGTAAGACATGGGTCAGGATATTAGCTCAGGATAATGTCAGGACTTTAGATATTGATGGTAGCAGCGCCTACGTTAGGGAAAGTTTCAAGGCGTTAGTTAGGAGTAGCGGGCCTCTGATAGGTCCAGTGTCAGATCCTCAGTTAGCAATAGTGTTAGGGCCATAGTTAGGGACAGTGTCAGGACTGGATGTAGGGCGAGCATCTAGGCCTTAGTTCGGGACAGTTTCATGGTCTTGGGACTAAATTCAGTGCCTGAGGTAGGCACAGCCTAAGGGCTTCAGTTAGCATAAGAGGCAGGACATTAGCTAGTGACCGTGTCAGTTTAACATCTAGGGATAGTGTCAGGAAATGACCTAAGGATAGTGTGAAGACCTTTGTTATGGAGACTCTCAGGGCCTTATTCAGAACCAGTGTTAGGGCTTCAGGTAGGGACAGCATCAGAGCCTGACTTAGGGAGAGCGTTAGGGTCTGCGTGAGGCCTAGCATCAGACACTTAGTGGGGGACACTATCGGGGCATGACTTAGGAGCAGCATCAGGGCCTCTGTTGGATCAGCCTTAGGGTCTTAGTTAAAGACATGATCAGGGTCTGAGTTAGTCACAGCATCAAGGCCTGAGTTAGTTAGGGAAAGCTTCAGGGCCTCACTTAGGGACAGCGTCAGGGTTTACTGTGGGACAGTTTCAGGACCTTGGTAAGACATGGGTCAGGTTATTAGCTCCGGATAATGTCAGGACTTTAGATGTTGATGGCAGCAGCCCTTAGTTAGAGACAGTGTCAGGCCCTGAGTTACGACTAGCATCAGAGCCTTTGTTAGATACAATGTACGGGACTGAATTAGGAGTAGAGTCAGGGCCTTCGTTAGTGGCAGTGTCAGGGCCTGACTTAGGGAGAGCGACAGGGCCTGAGTGAGGCTTAGCATCAGGCCCTTAGCTGGGCACACTGTCAGGGCATGACTTTGGAGCAGCATCAGCGTCTTTGCTGGATCAGCATTAAGGTCTTCGTTAGGTACATGATCAGGGCCTGAATTAGTCACAGCTTCAAGGTTTCAGTTAAGGAAAGCTTCAGGGCCTGAGTTAGGGACAGCCTCAGGTCTTCACTTAGGGACAGCGTCAGGGCTTACTTTGGGACAGTTTCAGGACCTTGGAAAGACATAGGTCAGGATATTAGCTCAGGATAATGTCAGGACTTTTGATAGTGATGGCAGCAGGGCCTTAGTTACAGACGGTTTCAGGGCCTGAGTTAGGCCTAGCATCAGAGACTTTGTTAGGTACAGTGTAAGGGACTGAGTTAGCAGTAGTGTCAGGGCCTTGCTTAGGGACTGTGTCAGGGTCTGATTTAGGTGTACTGTCTGAGACCTAGTTAGGGACAGTGCTAGGGCCTGAGTTAGGATTAGTGTCAAGGCCTTATTTAGGACCAATTTCAGGGCCTTAGTTTGGACTAGCATCAGAGCCATTGTTAGGAATCGTATGAGGGCCTGAGTTAGGCATACTATCAGGGCCTTAGTTAGGTACAGTTTTAGGGCCTGAGTTAGGATTAGTGTCAAGGCCTTATTTAGGACCAATTTTAGGGCTTTAGTTTGGACTAGCAACAAAGCCTTTGTTAGGTATCATGTCGGGGCCTCAGTTAGGTGTAGTGTCAGGGCCATTGTTAGGGACAGTATCAGGGCCTGACTTAGGAGAAGTTCAGGGCCTTAGCCAGGGAAAGTGTCAGGGCCTTAGTTAGGGACATTATCAGGGCCTGAATTAGCAGTAGTGTCAAAAGTCCTTAGTGAGGACAGTAAGGAGTCAGTCAGGACTCAGGCCCTGACACTGTTCTTAAATAAGGCCCTGACATTACCTGTAACACAGGTCCTGATCTCATTCCTATCATAGGCGCTGATGTTGGACTTAACTAAGGCCCTGACACTGGTCCTAACTAAAGCTGTGTCACTACTCCTAACTAAGGCCCTGACCCTGGTCCTAACTAAAGCTGTGTCACTACTCCTAACTCAGGCCCTGACACTGTCCCTAACAAAGCCTGTGACACTACTCCTAAATCAGGCACTGACACTGTCCCTAACTAGGCCCTGACATACACCTAACTCAGGCCCTGACACTGTCCTTAACTAAGGCCCTGATACTACTCCAAACTCAGCACTGACACTGTCACTAACTAAGGCCCTGACACTATTCATAGCTCACGCCCTAACACAACTCCTAAGTCATGCCCTGACAATGTCCCTAACTAAGGCCCTGACACTATTCCTAACTCAGGCGCTGACACAATACTTAAGGAAGGCCCTGACATTACTCCTAACTCAGGCCCTGAAAAGGTCCCTAACTAAGGCCGACACAACTCCTAACTCAGGCACTAACACTGTCCCTAAATAAGGCCCTGAAACTATTCCTAACTGAGGCGCTGAAACAATACCTAACGAAGGCACTGATGCTCCTCCTAACTAAGGCCCTGACACTACTCCTATCTCAAGCAATGACACTGTCCCTAACTTAGGCCCCGACTCTACTCCTGACTCAGGCACTGACACTGGCCCTAACTTAGGCCCGGACACTACTCCTAACTAAGCAACTGACACTGTCCCTAACCAAGGCCCGGACACTACTCCTTACTCAGGCACTGACAATGTCACTAACTAAGGCCGTGACACTACTCCCAAAATAGGCACTGAGACTGTCCCTAAATATGCCCTGACAGTACTCCGAACTCAGGCACTGACACTGTCCTTAACTAAGGCCCTGATACTACTTCCACCTCAGGCACTGACACTCTCCCTAAGTAAGCCCTGACATTACTCCCAATTCCGGCATTGACACTTTCGCTAACTAAGGCCCTGAAACTACTAACAACTCAGGCCGTTACACTGTTACTAACTACCGGTCTCAGACTACTCCTAACTCAGGCCCTGGCACTGTCCATAACTTAGGCTCTGGCACTATTCCTAACTCAGACACTGACGCTGTCCCTTAACTAAGGGTCTGACACTCCTCCCAACTCAGACACTGACACTCTCCCTAACAAAGGCCTTGACACTACTCTTAACTAATACCCTGACACTGTCCCTAACAAAGACCCTGACACTATTCCCAACTCAGGCGCTGTCACTCTCCGTAACTAAGACCGTGACACTACTCCCATCTCAGCCACTGACATTGTCCCTAAGGCCCTGACACTACCTCCAACTCAGGCACTGACACTATCCCTAACTACAGCCCTGACACTTCTCCTAACTCAGGCACTGACACTGTCCCTTACTAATATCCTGACACAACTCCCAACTCAGGCACTGACTTTGTTCCTAACAAAGGCCGTGACACTAATCCCAACATAGGCACTGAGACTGTCCCGAAATACGCCCTGACAGTACTCCCAACTCAGGCACTGACACTGTCCCTAACTAAGGCCCTGACACTACTCCCAAACTAGGCCCTGACATTGTCCCTAACTAAGGCCTTGACGTTACTCTCAACTCAGGCACTAACACTGTCCCTAACTAAGGACTTGACACTACTCTTAACTCAGGCCCTGGCACAGTCCCTAACAAAGGCCTGCCACTACCCCCAACTCTGGCACTGAGAGTGTCCCTAACTACGGCCATCACACTACTCCTAACTCAGGCACTGACGCTGTCCCTAAGTAAGGCCCTGACACTACTCCCAACGCAGGCACTGACGCTGTCCCTAACTAAGGCTCTGACACTACTCCCAACACAGGCATTGACACTGTCCCTAACTAAGGCCCTCACACTACTACTTACTTAGGCACTGACACGCTACCTAACTAAGGCCCTGAGACTACTTCTACCTCAGACCCTGACACTGTCCCTAACGAAGGGCCTGATACTACTCCCAACACAGGCACTGACACTCTCCCTAACTAAGGCCTTGACACTACTTTTAACTCATGCCCTGATGCTGTCCCCAAAAAAGACCCTGAGACTATTCCCAACTCAGGCACTGACACTCTCCCTAACTAAGACCCTGACACTACTCCCATCTCAGCCACTGACACTGTCCCTAATGCCCTGACACTACTTCCAACTCAGGCACTGACACTGTCCCTAACTAGGCCCTGACACTACTCCCAACTCAGGCACTGACACTGTCCCTAACTCAGGCCCTGACATATCTCCCAACTCCGGCACTGACACTTTCTCTAACTACGGCCCTGAAACTACTCACAACTCAGGCACTGACACTGTCCCTAACTAGGCCCTGATACTACTCCCAACTCAGGCACTGACACTGTCCCTCATTATGGCCCTGACACTACTCCCAACTCAGGCACTGACACTGTCCCTAATTAAGGCCCTGACATAACTCCCAACTCTGGCACTGACACTTTCTCTAACTAAGGCCCTGTAACTACTCACAACTCAGGCCCTGACACTGTTCCTAACTACCAGTCTCAGACTACTCCTAACTTAGGCCCTGACACTATTCCTAACACAATCACTGACACTGTCCCTAACTAAGGTCCTGAGACGATTCCTAAGTCAGACCCTGACACTGTCCATAACTTAGGCCATGTCACTACTCCCAACTCAGGCACTGACGCTGTTCCTAACTAAGGGTCTGACACTACTCCAAACTGAGACACTGACACTCTTCCAAATTAAGGCCTTGACACTACTGTTAACTCAGGCCCTGACACTGTCCATAATAAAGACCCTGACAAAAATCCCAACTTAGGCACTGACAATGTCCGTAACTAAGGCCCTGACACTATTCCCATCTCAGCCACTGACACTGTCCCTAACTATGGCCCTGACACTACTCCCAATGCAAGCACTGGGGCTGTCCCTAACTAAGGCACTGGCACTACTCCCAACTCGCCCTGGCTCTGTCCCTAACTAAGGCTCTGACACTACTCCCATTTCAGGCAATGACAGTGTCCCTAACTGAGGCAATGATACTACTCCCGACTCAAGAACTAAGGCTCTGGATCATTGTGATGACAAGCGCCATGGAGCATTGTGATGACAAGGGTCATGGAGAATTGTGACGACGGGTCCTGGAGCATTGTGGTGACAAGGGCCGTGGAGCATTTTGATGACAGGGGTCATGGGGCATTGTGATGAAAGTGGTCATGGAGCATTGTGATTAAAGTGGTCATGGAACATTGTGATAAAAGTGGTCATGTAGCATTGTGATGAAAAGTGCTATGGAGCATTGGGATGACAGGGGTCATGGAGCATTGTGATGACAAATGCGTGGATATTTGTGATGACGAGGACCATGGGGCATTGAGATTATAAGGATGATGCAGCATTGTGATGACAGGGGCCATGGAGCATTTTAATGACAAGGGACATGGAGCATTGTGATGACAGAGGTCATGGAGCATTGTGGTGACCAGCGGCATGGAGCATTGTGAAGAAAGGGGTACTGTAACATTGTGATGAAAGGGTCAAGTAGCATTTGGATTACAAGGATCATGGAGCATTGTGATGACAAGGGCCATGGAGCATTGTGATGACAGGGCTCATGTGGCATTATGATGACAGTGGTCATGGAGCAACGTGATGTACGTTGTCATGGAGCACTGTGATTACAGGGGCCATGGAGAATTGTGATGACAAAGGCCAGGGAACATTGTGATGACAGGGGTCATGGAGCATTGTGCTGAAAACGGACCTGGAGCATTGTGATGAAAGGGGTCATGGCTCATTGTGATGAGAGGGGGCCTGGAACATTGTGATGACAGGGGGCATGGAGCTTTGTGATTTCACAGGCATGTAGCATTTTAGACAAGGCTCATGGAGCATTGGGATGACAGGGGTCATGGAGCATTGTGATGATAAGGGCATGGAGCATTGTGATGACAATGGCATGGAGCATTGCGATGACAAAGTCATGGAGCATTGTGATGACAGGGGTTATGGAGCATTGTGATGACAAGGGCGTGGAGCATTGTGATGACAGTGGTCATGGAACATTGTGACGATAAGGGCATCGAGCCGAGTTAGGGACAGTCTAGCGGCCTTGGGACTAAATTCAGTGCCTGAATTAGGCACAGCATAAGGTCTTTAGTTAGCATAAGAGGTAGGACATTAGCTCGGGACAGGGTTAGGGTAAAGGCTTGGAATCGTGTCAGGAAATGACCTAAGGATAGTGTGAAGACCTTTGTTACTGAGACTCTCAGGGACTTATTCAGAAGCAGTGTTAGGGCTTCAGGTCGGGACAGCATCAGGGCCTGACTTAGGGAGAGCGACAGGGCCTGAGTGAGGCCTAATGTCAGGCCCTTAGCTGGGGACACTGTCAGGGAATGACTTAGGAGCAGCATCAGTGCCTTTGTTGGATCAGCTTTAGGTTCTTAGTTAAAGACATGACCGGAGCCCTAGTTAGTCACAGCGTCAAGGCCTCAGTTAGGGAAAGCTTCAGGGTCTGAGTTACAGACAGCCTCATGTCTTCACTTAAAGACAGCAACAGGGCTTTCTTAGGGACAGTGTCAGGACCTTGGTTAGAAATGAGTCAGGATATTAGCTCAGGAGAGTGTCAGGATTTTAGTCATTGCTGGCAGCAGGGCCTATATTAAGGACAGATTCCGGGCCTTTGTTAGATTCAGTGTCATGGCCTTAGTTAGGAGTAGTCAGGGCCTTAGTTAGGGAGAGCATTAGGGTTTCAGTTAGCATAAGGTGCAGGAGATTATCTCGGGACAGAGTCAGGTTCCAGGCCAGAGACAGTGAAAGGAAATGACCAAGGGATTACGAGAAGACTTTAGTTATTGAGAGCATCGGGGCCTTAGGTAGCAGCAGCGTGAGCGCCTTAATCAGGACCAGTGCCAGGGCTTGATGTATGGACAGCATCAGAGCCTAACTAAGGTACAGCAACAGGGCCGAAGTGAGGCCTATCTTTAGGGCCTGAGTAAGGGACAGTATCAGGGCATGACTTAGGAGCAGCATAAAGGCCTCTGTAGGATCAGCATTCGGGTCTTGGTTAAAGCTATTATCAGGGCCTCCGTTAGGGATAGCCTCAAGGCCTCGCTTAGGGACAGCGTCAGGGCTTACTTTGGGACACTTTCAGGACCTTGGTAAGACATGGGTCAGACTATTAGCTCAGGATAATATCAGGTGTTCAGATATTGACAGCAGCAGGGCCTTAGTTAGAGGCAGTGTCAGCGCTTAAGTTAGGACTAGCATCAGAGCCTTTGTTAGGTACAGTGTCAGTGACTGAGTTAGGTGTAGTGTCAGAGCCTTAGTTAGGGACAGTGTCAGGGCCTGCATTAGGACGAGCCTCCAGGCCTCAGTTAGGGACAGGTTCACGGCCTCGGACCTAAATTCAGGGCCTCATTTAGGGACAGAATCAGGGATTTAGCTAGCATAAGGGGATCTACAGCTGAAAGCAACCTGAACACCACCACAAGCAGATGCAGAAATGAACCATGCACGCTCCTATGAAGGCATATTCCACAGCAGTTGAGTACATTTTGTTTAAAGTTAGTAACACTATAAAAATTATGTTTTGAAGAAAACTATATTCAGAAGATGAAAGAATCTCGTTCTAAAGAATCTCTTTAGCTCATCTCGACATTAGCTAAAGAGAAGGTTGGGTTAAGGTCTAGGGAGAGTGTCAGGAAATGACCTAGGGATAGTGTCAAGACCTTAGTTACTTAGCACATCAGGACCTAATTTAGGAGCAGTGAGTGTCAGGGCTTCGGG
The DNA here is from genome assembly GCF_965194825.1 of Balaenoptera physalus. Lineage (NCBI taxonomy): Eukaryota > Metazoa > Chordata > Mammalia > Artiodactyla > Balaenopteridae > Balaenoptera > Balaenoptera physalus. The sequence goes on from NW_028125084.1 coordinate 103,328, forward strand.
TAGGAACAGCGTCAGAGCCTGACTTAGGGAGTGGGACAGGGCCTGAGTGAGGCCTAGCGTCAGGGCCTTAGCTAGAGACAGTGTCAGGGCATGACTTAGGAGCAGCATAAGAGCCACGGTAGGATCAGCCTCAGGGGCTATGTTACAGATATTATCAGGGCCTCTGTTAGGGACAGCCTCAAGGCCTCACTTAGAGACAGCATCAGGGCTTCCTTAGGGACAGTTTCAGGACCTTGGTAAGAGATGGGTCAAGAAATTAGCTCAGGATAGTGTCAGGACGTTAGATATTGACGGCAGCAGGGCCTTAGTTAGGGACAGTGTCAGGCCCTGAATTAGGACGAACATCGAGGCCTTAGGTACGGACAGGGTCACAGCCTCGAGAGTAATTTTAGGCCCTTAGTTAAGGACAGCAGCAGGGCTGTAGTTAGCATAAGAGGCACGACATTTGCTAGGGCCAGGGTCAGGTTACGCTCTAGGGATAGTGTCAGGAAAGGACCTAAGCATAGTGTCAAAACCTTAGTTACTGAGAGTATCAGATCCTTATTTAGAACCAGTGTCAGGGTTTCAGGTAGGGACAGCATCAGAGCCTGACTTAGGGCGAGCGTTAGGGCCTGAGTGAGGCCTAGCGTCAGGCCCTTAGATGAGGACAATGTCAGGGCATGACTTAGGAACAGCATCAGCTCCTCTGTTGGATCGACTTTAGCGTCTTAGATACAGACATCATCAGGTCCTCAGTCAGTCACAGCGTGAAGGCCTCAGTTAGGGAAAGCTTCAGGGCCTGAGTTAGGGACAGCCTCAGTTCTTAACTTAGGGACAGTGATAGGGCTTTCTTAGGGACAGTGTCAGGACCTTGGTTAGAAATATGTCAGGATATTAACTCAGGCTAGTGTCCAGTTTTTAGTTATTGCTGACAGCAGGGCCTATATTAGGGGCAAATTCTGAGCCTTACTTAGAGACAGTGTCAGGGCCTGAGTTAGGACTAGCATCACAGCCCTTGTAAAGTACAGTGTCAGGGACTGAGTTAGGTGTAGTGTCAGGGCTTTAGTTAGGGACAGTGTCAGCGCCTCAGTTAGGATGATCCTCCAAACTTCAGTTAGGGACAGGTTGACGGCCTCAGGACTAATTTCAGGCTCTTAGTTAGAGACAACGTCAGGGATTTAGTTAGCATAAGAGGTTCGACAATAGCTAAAGACAAGTTTAGGTTAAGATCTAGGGAGAGTGTCAGGAAATGACCTAGGGATAGTGTCAAGACCATAGCTAATTAGAGCATCAGTGCCTAATTTAGGCCCAGTGTCAGGGCTTCAGGTAGGGATAGAATCTTAGCCTGACTTAGGGAGAGCGACAGGGCCTGAGTGATGCCTCGAGTCAGGGCCTTAGCTACGGACAGCGTCAGGGCATGACATAGGATCAGCATAAGGTTCTCTGTAGGGTCAGCATTAGGGTCTTAGTTTAAGACATTATCAGGACCTCTGTGAGGGACAGCCTCAGGGCCTCACTTAGGGACAGTGTCAGGGCTAACTTTGGGAGAGTTTCAGGACCTTGGTAAGACATGGGTCAGGATATTAGCTCAGGATAAATTCAGGACTTTAGATATTGATGGTAGCAGCGCCTACGTTAGGGAAAGTTTCAAGGCGTTAGTTAGGAGTAGCGGGCCTCTGATAGGTCCAGTGTCAGATCCTCAGTTAGCAATAGTGTTAGGGCCATAGTTAGGGACAGTGTCAGGACTGGATGTAGGGCGAGCATCTAGGCCTTAGTTCGGGACAGTTTCATGGTCTTGGGACTAAATTCAGTGCCTGAGGTAGGCACAGCCTAAGGGCTTCAGTTAGCATAAGAGGCAGGACATTAGCTAGTGACCGTGTCAGTTTAACATCTAGGGATAGTGTCAGGAAATGACCTAAGGATAGTGTGAAGACCTTTGTTATGGAGACTCTCAGGGCCTTATTCAGAACCAGTGTTAGGGCTTCAGGTAGGGACAGCATCAGAGCCTGACTTAGGGAGAGCGTTAGGGTCTGCGTGAGGCCTAGCATCAGACACTTAGTGGGGGACACTATCGGGGCATGACTTAGGAGCAGCATCAGGGCCTCTGTTGGATCAGCCTTAGGGTCTTAGTTAAAGACATGATCAGGGTCTGAGTTAGTCACAGCATCAAGGCCTGAGTTAGTTAGGGAAAGCTTCAGGGCCTCACTTAGGGACAGCGTCAGGGTTTACTGTGGGACAGTTTCAGGACCTTGGTAAGACATGGGTCAGGTTATTAGCTCCGGATAATGTCAGGACTTTAGATGTTGATGGCAGCAGCCCTTAGTTAGAGACAGTGTCAGGCCCTGAGTTACGACTAGCATCAGAGCCTTTGTTAGATACAATGTACGGGACTGAATTAGGAGTAGAGTCAGGGCCTTCGTTAGTGGCAGTGTCAGGGCCTGACTTAGGGAGAGCGACAGGGCCTGAGTGAGGCTTAGCATCAGGCCCTTAGCTGGGCACACTGTCAGGGCATGACTTTGGAGCAGCATCAGCGTCTTTGCTGGATCAGCATTAAGGTCTTCGTTAGGTACATGATCAGGGCCTGAATTAGTCACAGCTTCAAGGTTTCAGTTAAGGAAAGCTTCAGGGCCTGAGTTAGGGACAGCCTCAGGTCTTCACTTAGGGACAGCGTCAGGGCTTACTTTGGGACAGTTTCAGGACCTTGGAAAGACATAGGTCAGGATATTAGCTCAGGATAATGTCAGGACTTTTGATAGTGATGGCAGCAGGGCCTTAGTTACAGACGGTTTCAGGGCCTGAGTTAGGCCTAGCATCAGAGACTTTGTTAGGTACAGTGTAAGGGACTGAGTTAGCAGTAGTGTCAGGGCCTTGCTTAGGGACTGTGTCAGGGTCTGATTTAGGTGTACTGTCTGAGACCTAGTTAGGGACAGTGCTAGGGCCTGAGTTAGGATTAGTGTCAAGGCCTTATTTAGGACCAATTTCAGGGCCTTAGTTTGGACTAGCATCAGAGCCATTGTTAGGAATCGTATGAGGGCCTGAGTTAGGCATACTATCAGGGCCTTAGTTAGGGACAGTTTTAGGGCCTGAGTTAGGATTAGTGTCAAGGCCTTATTTAGGACCAATTTTAGGGCTTTAGTTTGGACTAGCAACAAAGCCTTTGTTAGGTATCATGTCGGGGCCTCAGTTAGGTGTAGTGTCAGGGCCATTGTTAGGGACAGTATCAGGGCCTGACTTAGGAGAAGTTCAGGGCCTTAGCCAGGGAAAGTGTCAGGGCCTTAGTTAGGGACATTATCAGGGCCTGAATTAGCAGTAGTGTCAAAAGTCCTTAGTGAGGACAGTAAGGAGTCAGTCAGGACTCAGGCCCTGACACTGTTCTTAAATAAGGCCCTGACATTACCTGTAACACAGGTCCTGATCTCATTCCTATCATAGGCGCTGATGTTGGACTTAACTAAGGCCCTGACACTGGTCCTAACTAAAGCTGTGTCACTACTCCTAACTAAGGCCCTGACCCTGGTCCTAACTAAAGCTGTGTCACTACTCCTAACTCAGGCCCTGACACTGTCCCTAACAAAGCCTGTGACACTACTCCTAAATCAGGCACTGACACTGTCCCTAACTAGGCCCTGACATACACCTAACTCAGGCCCTGACACTGTCTCTAACTAAGGCCCTGATACTACTCCAAACTCAGCACTGACACTGTCACTAACTAAGGCCCTGACACTATTCATAGCTCACGCCCTAACACAACTCCTAAGTCATGCCCTGACAATGTCCCTAACTAAGGCCCTGACACTATTCCTAACTCAGGCGCTGACACAATACTTAAGGAAGGCCCTGACATTACTCCTAACTCAGGCCCTGAAAAGGTCCCTAACTAAGGCCGACACAACTCCTAACTCAGGCACTAACACTGTCCCTAAATAAGGCCCTGAAACTATTCCTAACTGAGGCGCTGAAACAATACCTAACGAAGGCACTGATGCTCCTCCTAACTAAGGCCCTGACACTACTCCTATCTCAAGCAATGACACTGTCCCTAACTTAGGCCCCGACTCTACTCCTGACTCAGGCACTGACACTGGCCCTAACTTAGGCCCGGACACTACTCCTAACTAAGCAACTGACACTGTCCCTAACCAAGGCCCGGACACTACTCCTTACTCAGGCACTGACAATGTCACTAACTAAGGCCGTGACACTACTCCCAAAATAGGCACTGAGACTGTCCCTAAATATGCCCTGACAGTACTCCGAACTCAGGCACTGACACTGTCCTTAACTAAGGCCCTGATACTACTTCCACCTCAGGCACTGACACTCTCCCTAAGTAAGCCCTGACATTACTCCCAATTCCGGCATTGACACTTTCGCTAACTAAGGCCCTGAAACTACTAACAACTCAGGCCGTTACACTGTTACTAACTACCGGTCTCAGACTACTCCTAACTCAGGCCCTGGCACTGTCCATAACTTAGGCTCTGGCACTATTCCTAACTCAGACACTGACGCTGTCCCTTAACTAAGGGTCTGACACTCCTCCCAACTCAGACACTGACACTCTCCCTAACAAAGGCCTTGACACTACTCTTAACTAATACCCTGACACTGTCCCTAACAAAGACCCTGACACTATTCCCAACTCAGGCGCTGTCACTCTCCGTAACTAAGACCGTGACACTACTCCCATCTCAGCCACTGACATTGTCCCTAAGGCCCTGACACTACCTCCAACTCAGGCACTGACACTATCCCTAACTACAGCCCTGACACTTCTCCTAACTCAGGCACTGACACTGTCCCTTACTAATATCCTGACACAACTCCCAACTCAGGCACTGACTTTGTTCCTAACAAAGGCCGTGACACTAATCCCAACATAGGCACTGAGACTGTCCCGAAATACGCCCTGACAGTACTCCCAACTCAGGCACTGACACTGTCCCTAACTAAGGCCCTGACACTACTCCCAAACTAGGCCCTGACATTGTCCCTAACTAAGGCCTTGACGTTACTCTCAACTCAGGCACTAACACTGTCCCTAACTAAGGACTTGACACTACTCTTAACTCAGGCCCTGGCACAGTCCCTAACAAAGGCCTGCCACTACCCCCAACTCTGGCACTGAGAGTGTCCCTAACTACGGCCATCACACTACTCCTAACTCAGGCACTGACGCTGTCCCTAAGTAAGGCCCTGACACTACTCCCAACGCAGGCACTGACGCTGTCCCTAACTAAGGCTCTGACACTACTCCCAACACAGGCATTGACACTGTCCCTAACTAAGGCCCTCACACTACTACTTACTTAGGCACTGACACGCTACCTAACTAAGGCCCTGAGACTACTTCTACCTCAGACCCTGACACTGTCCCTAACGAAGGGCCTGATACTACTCCCAACACAGGCACTGACACTCTCCCTAACTAAGGCCTTGACACTACTTTTAACTCATGCCCTGATGCTGTCCCCAAAAAAGACCCTGAGACTATTCCCAACTCAGGCACTGACACTCTCCCTAACTAAGACCCTGACACTACTCCCATCTCAGCCACTGACACTGTCCCTAATGCCCTGACACTACTTCCAACTCAGGCACTGACACTGTCCCTAACTAGGCCCTGACACTACTCCCAACTCAGGCACTGACACTGTCCCTAACTCAGGCCCTGACATATCTCCCAACTCCGGCACTGACACTTTCTCTAACTACGGCCCTGAAACTACTCACAACTCAGGCACTGACACTGTCCCTAACTAGGCCCTGATACTACTCCCAACTCAGGCACTGACACTGTCCCTCATTATGGCCCTGACACTACTCCCAACTCAGGCACTGACACTGTCCCTAATTAAGGCCCTGACATAACTCCCAACTCTGGCACTGACACTTTCTCTAACTAAGGCCCTGTAACTACTCACAACTCAGGCCCTGACACTGTTCCTAACTACCAGTCTCAGACTACTCCTAACTTAGGCCCTGACACTATTCCTAACACAATCACTGACACTGTCCCTAACTAAGGTCCTGAGACGATTCCTAAGTCAGACCCTGACACTGTCCATAACTTAGGCCATGTCACTACTCCCAACTCAGGCACTGACGCTGTTCCTAACTAAGGGTCTGACACTACTCCAAACTGAGACACTGACACTCTTCCAAATTAAGGCCTTGACACTACTGTTAACTCAGGCCCTGACACTGTCCATAATAAAGACCCTGACAAAAATCCCAACTTAGGCACTGACAATGTCCGTAACTAAGGCCCTGACACTATTCCCATCTCAGCCACTGACACTGTCCCTAACTATGGCCCTGACACTACTCCCAATGCAAGCACTGGGGCTGTCCCTAACTAAGGCACTGGCACTACTCCCAACTCGCCCTGGCTCTGTCCCTAACTAAGGCTCTGACACTACTCCCATTTCAGGCAATGACAGTGTCCCTAACTGAGGCAATGATACTACTCCCGACTCAAGAACTAAGGCTCTGGATCATTGTGATGACAAGCGCCATGGAGAATTGTGATGACGGGTCTTAGAGCATAGTGGTGACAAGCGCCATGGAGCATTTTGATGACAGGGGTCATGGGGCATTGTGATGAAAGTGGTCATGGAGCATTGTGATTAAAGTGGTCATGGAACATTGTGATAAAAGTGGTCATGTAGCATTGTGATGAAAAGTGCTATGGAGCATTGGGATGACAGGGGTCATGGAGCATTGTGATGACAGATGCGTGGATATTTGTGATGACGAGGACCATGGGGCATTGAGATTATAAGGATGATGCAGCATTGTGATGACAGGGGCCATGGAGCATTTTAATGACAAGGGACATGGAGCATTGTGATGACAGAGGTCATGGAGCATTGTGGTGACCAGCGGCATGGAGCATTGTGAAGAAAGGGGTACTGTAACATTGTGATGAAAGGGTCAAGGAGCATTTGGATTACAAGGATCATGGAGCATTGTGATGACAAGGGCCATGGAGCATTGTGATGACAGGGCTCATGTGGCATCATGATGACAGTGGTCATGGAGCAACGTGATGTACGTTGTCATGGAGCACTGTGATTACAGGGGCCATGGAGAATTGTGATGACAAAGGCCAGGGAACATTGTGATGACAGGGGTCATGGAGCATTGTGCTGAAAACGGACCTGGAGCATTGTGATGAAAGGGGTCATGGCTCATTGTGATGAGAGGGGGCCTGGAACATTGTGATGACAGGGGGCATGGAGCTTTGTGATTTCACAGGCATGTAGCATTTTAGACAAGGCTCATGGAGCATTGGGATGACAGGGGTCATGGAGCATTGTGATGATAAGGGCATGGAGCATTGTGATGACAATGGCATGGAGCATTGCGATGACAAAGTCATGGAGCATTGTGATGACAGGGGTTATGGAGCATTGTGATGACAAGGGCGTGGAGCATTGTGATGACAGTGGTCATGGAACATTGTGACGATAAGGGCATCGAGCCGAGTTAGGGACAGTCTAGCGGCCTTGGGACTAAATTCAGTGCCTGAATTAGGCACAGCATAAGGTCTTTAGTTAGCATAAGAGGTAGGACATTAGCTCGGGACAGGGTTAGGGTAAAGGCTTGGAATCGTGTCAGGAAATGACCTAAGGATAGTGTGAAGACCTTTGTTACTGAGACTCTCAGGGACTTATTCAGAAGCAGTGTTAGGGCTTCAGGTCGGGACAGCATCAGGGCCTGACTTAGGGAGAGCGACAGGGCCTGAGTGAGGCCTAATGTCAGGCCCTTAGCTGGGGACACTGTCAGGGAATGACTTAGGAGCAGCATCAGTGCCTTTGTTGGATCAGCTTTAGGTTCTTAGTTAAAGACATGACCGGAGCCCTAGTTAGTCACAGCGTCAAGGCCTCAGTTAGGGAAAGCTTCAGGGTCTGAGTTACAGACAGCCTCATGTCTTCACTTAAAGACAGCAACAGGGCTTTCTTAGGGACAGTGTCAGGACCTTGGTTAGAAATGAGTCAGGATATTAGCTCAGGAGAGTGTCAGGATTTTAGTCATTGCTGGCAGCAGGGCCTATATTAAGGACAGATTCCGGGCCTTTGTTAGATTCAGTGTCATGGCCTTAGTTAGGAGTAGTCAGGGCCTTAGTTAGGGAGAGCATTAGGGTTTCAGTTAGCATAAGGTGCAGGAGATTATCTCGGGACAGAGTCAGGTTCCAGGCCAGAGACAGTGAAAGGAAATGACCAAGGGATTACGAGAAGACCTTAGTTATTGAGAGCATCAGGGCCTTAGGTAGCAGCAGCGTGAGCGCCTTAATCAGGACCAGTGCCAGGGCTTGATGTATGGACAGCATCAGAGCCTAACTAAGGTACAGCAACAGGGCCGAAGTGAGGCCTATCTTTAGGGCCTGAGTAAGGGACAGTATCAGGGCATGACTTAGGAGCAGCATAAAGGTCTCTGTAGGATCAGCATTCGGGTCTTGGTTAAAGCTATTATCAGGGCCTCCGTTAGGGATAGCCTCAAGGCCTCGCTTAGGGACAGCGTCAGGGCTTACTTTGGGACACTTTCAGGACCTTGGTAAGACATGGGTCAGACTATTAGCTCAGGATAATATCAGGTGTTCAGATATTGACAGCAGCAGGGCCTTAGTTAGAGGCAGTGTCAGCGCTTAAGTTAGGACTAGCATCAGAGCCTTTGTTAGGTACAGTGTCAGTGACTGAGTTAGGTGTAGTGTCAGAGCCTTAGTTAGGGACAGTGTCAGGGCCTGCATTAGGACGAGCCTCCAGGCCTCAGTTAGGGACAGGTTCACGGCCTCGGACCTAAATTCAGGGCCTCATTTAGGGACAGAATCAGGGATTTAGCTAGCATAAGGGGATCTACAGCTGAAAGCAACCTGAACACCACCACAAGCAGATGCAGAAATGAACCATGCACGCTCCTATGAAGGCATATTCCACAGCAGTTGAGTACATTTTGTTTAAAGTTAGTAACACTATAAAAATTATGTTTTGAAGAAAACTATATTCAGAAGATGAAAGAATCTCGTTCTAAAGAATCTCTTTAGCTCATCTCGACATTAGCTAAAGAGAAGGTTGGGTTAAGGTCTAGGGAGAGTGTCAGGAAATGACCTAGGGATAGTGTCAAGACCTTAGTTACTTAGTACATCAGGACCTAATTTAGGAGCAGTGAGTGTCAGGGCTTCGGGTAGGAACAGCGTCAGAGCCTGACTTAGGGAGTGGGACAGGGCCTGAGTGAGGCCTAGCGTCAGGGCCTTAGCTAGAGACAGTGTCAGGGCATGACTTAGGAGCAGCATAAGAGCCACGGTAGGATCAGCCTCAGGGGCTATGTTACAGATATTATCAGGGCCTCTGTTAGGGACAGCCTCAAGGCCTCACTTAGAGACAGCATCAGGGCTTCCTTAGGGACAGTTTCAGGACCTTGGTAAGAGATGGGTCAAGAAATTAGCTCAGGATAGTGTCAGGACGTTAGATATTGACGGCAGCAGGGCCTTAGTTAGGGACAGTGTCAGGCCCTGAATTAGGACGAACATCGAGGCCTTAGGTACGGACAGGGTCACAGCCTCGAGAGTAATTTTAGGCCCTTAGTTAAGGACAGCAGCAGGGCTGTAGTTAGCATAAGAGGCACGACATTTGCTAGGGCCAGGGTCAGGTTACGCTCTAGGGATAGTGTCAGGAAAGGACCTAAGCATAGTGTCAAAACCTTAGTTACTGAGAGTATCAGATCCTTATTTAGAACCAGTGTCAGGGTTTCAGGTAGGGACAGCATCAGAGCCTGACTTAGGGCGAGCGTTAGGGCCTGAGTGAGGCCTAGCGTCAGGCCCTTAGATGAGGACAATGTCAGGGCATGACTTAGGAACAGCATCAGCTCCTCTGTTGGATCGACTTTAGCGTCTTAGATACAGACATCATCAGGTCCTCAGTCAGTCACAACGTGAAGGCCTCAGTTAGGGAAAGCTTCAGGGCCTGAGTTAGGGACAGCCTCAGTTCTTAACTTAGGGACAGTGATAGGGCTTTCTTAGGGACAGTGTCAGGACCTTGGTTAGAAATATGTCAGGATATTAACTCAGGCTAGTGTCCAGTTTTTAGTTATTGCTGACAGCAGGGCCTATATTAGGGGCAAATTCTGAGCCTTACTTAGAGACAGTGTCAGGGCCTGAGTTAGGACTAGCATCACAGCCCTTGTAAAGTACAGTGTCAGGGACTGAGTTAGGTGTAGTGTCAGGGCTTTAGTTAGGGACAGTGTCAGCGCCTCAGTTAGGATGATCCTCCAAACTTCAGTTAGGGACAGGTTGACGGCCTCAGGACTAATTTCAGGCTCTTAGTTAGAGACAACGTCAGGGATTTAGTTAGCATAAGAGGTTCGACAATAGCTAAAGACAAGTTTAGGTTAAGATCTAGGGAGAGTGTCAGGAAATGACCTAGGGATAGTGTCAAGACCATAGCTAATTAGAGCATCAGTGCCTAATTTAGGCCCAGTGTCAGGGCTTCAGGTAGGGATAGAATCTTAGCCTGACTTAGGGAGAGCGACAGGGCCTGAGTGATGCCTCGAGTCAGGGCCTTAGCTACGGACAGCGTCAGGGCATGACATAGGATCAGCATAAGGTTCTCTGTAGGGTCAGCATTAGGGTCTTAGTTTAAGACATTATCAGGACCTCTGTGAGGGACAGCCTCAGGGCCTCACTTAGGGACAGTGTCAGGGCTAACTTTGGGAGAGTTTCAGGACCTTGGTAAGACATGGGTCAGGATATTAGCTCAGGATAAATTCAGGACTTTAGATATTGATGGTAGCAGCGCCTACGTTAGGGAAAGTTTCAAGGCGTTAGTTAGGAGTAGCGGGCCTCTGATAGGTCCAGTGTCAGATCCTCAGTTAGCAATAGTGTTAGGGCCATAGTTAGGGACAGTGTCAGGACTGGATGTAGGGCGAGCATCTAGGCCTTAGTTCGGGACAGTTTCATGGTCTTGGGACTAAATTCAGTGCCTGAGGTAGGCACAGCCTAAGGGCTTCAGTTAGCATAAGAGGCAGGACATTAGCTAGTGACCGTGTCAGTTTAACATCTAGGGATAGTGTCAGGAAATGACCTAAGGATAGTGTGAAGACCTTTGTTATGGAGACTCTCAGGGCCTTATTCAGAACGAGTGTTAGGGCTTCAGGTAGGGACAGCATCAGAGCCTGACTTAGGGAGAGCGTTAGGGTCTGCGTGAGGCCTAGCATCAGACACTTAGTGGGGGACACTATCGGGGCATGACTTAGGAGCAGCATCAGGGCCTCTGTTGGATCAGCCTTAGGGTCTTGGTTAAAGACATGATCAGGGTCTGAGTTAGTCACAGCATCAAGGCCTGAGTTAGTTAGGGAAAGCTTCAGGGCCTCACTTAGGGACAGCGTCAGGGTTTACTGTGGGACAGTTTCAGGACCTTGGTAAGACATGGGTCAGGTTATTAGCTCCGGATAATGTCAGGACTTTAGATGTTGATGGCAGCAGCCCTTAGTTAGAGACAGTGTCAGGCCCTGAGTTACGACTAGCATCAGAGCCTTTGTTAGATACAATGTACGGGACTGAATTAGGAGTAGAGTCAGGGCCTTCGTTAGTGGCAGTGTCAGGGCCTGACTTAGGGAGAGCGACAGGGCCTGAGTGAGGCTTAGCATCAGGCCCTTAGCTGGGCACACTGTCAGGGCATGACTTTGGAGCAGCATCAGCGTCTTTGCTGGATCAGCATTAAGGTCTTCGTTAGGTACATGATCAGGGCCTGAATTAGTCACAGCTTCAAGGTTTCAGTTAAGGAAAGCTTCAGGGCCTGAGTTAGGGACAGCCTCAGGTCTTCACTTAGGGACAGCGTCAGGGCTTACTTTGGGACAGTTTCAGGACCTTGGAAAGACATAGGTCAGGATATTAGCTCAGGATAATGTCAGGACTTTTGATAGTGATGGCAGCAGGGCCTTAGTTACAGACGGTTTCAGGGCCTGAGTTAGGCCTAGCATCAGAGACTTTGTTAGGTACAGTGTAAGGGACTGAGTTAGCAGTAGTGTCAGGGCCTTGCTTAGGGACTGTGTCAGGGTCTGATTTAGGTGTACTGTCTGAGACCTAGTTAGGGACAGTGCTAGGGCCTGAGTTAGGATTAGTGTCAAGGCCTTATTTAGGACCAATTTCAGGGCCTTAGTTTGGACTAGCATCAGAGCCATTGTTAGGAATCGTATGAGGGCCTGAGTTAGGCATACTATCAGGGCCTTAGTTAGGTACAGTTTTAGGGCCTGAGTTAGGATTAGTGTCAAGGCCTTATTTAGGACCAATTTTAGGGCTTTAGTTTGGACTAGCAACAAAGCCTTTGTTAGGTATCATGTCGGGGCCTCAGTTAGGTGTAGTGTCAGGGCCATTGTTAGGGACAGTATCAGGGCCTGACTTAGGAGAAGTTCAGGGCCTTAGCCAGGGAAAGTGTCAGGGCCTTAGTTAGGGACATTATCAGGGCCTGAATTAGCAGTAGTGTCAAAAGTCCTTAGTGAGGACAGTAAGGAGTCAGTCAGGACTCAGGCCCTGACACTGCTCTTAAATAAGGCCCTGACATTACCTGTAACACAGGTCCTGATCTCATTCCTATCATAGGCGCTGATGTTGGACTTAACTAAGGCCCTGACACTGGTCCTAACTAAAGCTGTGTCACTACTCCTAACTAAGGCCCTGACCCTGGTCCTAACTAAAGCTGTGTCACTACTCCTAACTCAGGCCCTGACACTGTCCCTAACAAAGCCTGTGACACTACTCCTAAATCAGGCACTGACACTGTCCCTAACTAGGCCCTGACATACACCTAACTCAGGCCCTGACACTGTCTCTAACTAAGGCCCTGATACTACTCCAAACTCAGCACTGACACTGTCACTAACTAAGGCCCTGACACTATTCATAGCTCACGCCCTAACACAACTCCTAAGTCATGCCCTGACAATGTCCCTAACTAAGGCCCTGACACTATTCCTAACTCAGGCGCTGACACAATACTTAAGGAAGGCCCTGACATTACTCCTAACTCAGGCCCTGAAAAGGTCCCTAACTAAGGCCGACACAACTCCTAACTCAGGCACTAACACTGTCCCTAAATAAGGCCCTGAAACTATTCCTAACTGAGGCGCTGAAACAATACCTAACGAAGGCACTGATGCTCCTCCTAACTAAGGCCCTGACACTACTCCTATCTCAAGCAATGACACTGTCCCTAACTTAGGCCCCGACTCTACTCCTGACTCAGGCACTGACACTGGCCCTAACTTAGGCCCGGACACTACTCCTAACTAAGCAACTGACACTGTCCCTAACCAAGGCCCGGACACTACTCCTTACTCAGGCACTGACAATGTCACTAACTAAGGCCGTGACACTACTCCCAAAATAGGCACTGAGACTGTCCCTAAATATGCCCTGACAGTACTCCGAACTCAGGCACTGACACTGTCCTTAACTAAGGCCCTGATACTACTTCCACCTCAGGCACTGACACTCTCCCTAAGTAAGCCCTGACATTACTCCCAATTCCGGCATTGACACTTTCGCTAACTAAGGCCCTGAAACTACTAACAACTCAGGCCGTTACACTGTTACTAACTACCGGTCTCAGACTACTCCTAACTCAGGCCCTGGCACTGTCCATAACTTAGGCTCTGGCACTATTCCTAACTCAGACACTGACGCTGTCCCTTAACTAAGGGTCTGACACTCCTCCCAACTCAGACACTGACACTCTCCCTAACAAAGGCCTTGACACTACTCTTAACTAATACCCTGACACTGTCCCTAACAAAGACCCTGACACTATTCCCAACTCAGGCGCTGTCACTCTCCGTAACTAAGACCGTGACACTACTCCCATCTCAGCCACTGACATTGTCCCTAAGGCCCTGACACTACCTCCAACTCAGGCACTGACACTATCCCTAACTACAGCCCTGACACTTCTCCTGACTCAGGCACTGACACTGTCCCTTACTAATATCCTGACACAACTCCCAACTCAGGCACTGACTTTGTTCCTAACAAAGGCCGTGACACTAATCCCAACATAGGCACTGAGACTGTCCCGAAATACGCCCTGACAGTACTCCCAACTCAGGCACTGACACTGTCCCTATCTAAGGCCCTGACACTACTCCCAAACTAGGCCCTGACATTGTCCCTAAATAAGGCCTTGACCTTACTCTCAACTCAGGCACTAACACTGTCCCTAACTAAGGACTTGACACTACTCTTAACTCAGGCCCTGGCACAGTCCCTAACAAAGGCCTGCCACTACCCCCAACTCTGGCACTGAGAGTGTCCCTAACTACGGCCATCACACTACTCCTAACTCAGGCACTGACGCTGTCCCTAAGTAAGGCCCTGACACTACTCCCAACGCAGGCACTGACGCTGTCCCTAACTAAGGCTCTGACACTACTCCCAACACAGGCATTGACACTGTCCCTAACTAAGGCCCTCACACTACTACTTACTTAGGCACTGACACGCTACCTAACTAAGGCCCTGAGACTACTTCTACCTCAGACCCTGACACTGTCCCTAACGAAGGGCCTGATACTACTCCCAGCACAACCACTGACACTCTCCCTAACTAAGGCCTTGACACTACTTTTAACTCATGCCCTGATGCTGTCCCCAAAAAAGACCCTGAGACTATTCCCAACTCAAGCACTGACCCTCTCCCTAACTAAGACCCTGACACCATTCCCATCTCAGCCACTGACACTGTCCCTAATGCCCTGACACTACTTCCAACTTAGGCACTGACACTGTCCCTAACTAGGCCCTGACACTACTCCCAACTCAGGCACTGACACTGTCCCTAACTAAGGCCCTGACATAACTCCCAACTCTGGCACTGACACTTTCTCTAACTACGGCCCTGAAACTACTCACAACTCAGGCACTGACCCTGTCCCTAACTAGGCCCTGACACTAATCCCAACTCAGGCACTGACACTGTCCCTAATTAAGGCCCTGACATAACTCCCAACTCTGGCAGTGACACTTTCTCTAACTAAGGCCCTGTAACTACTCACAACTCAGGCCCTGACACTGTTCCTAACTACGAGTCTCAGACTACTCCTAACATAGGCCCTGACACTATTCCTAACACAATCACTGACACTGTCCCTAACAAAGGTCCTGAGACGATTCCTAAGTCAGACCCTGACACTGTCCATAACTTAGGCCATGTCACTACTCCCAACTCAGGCACTGACGCTGTTCCTAACTAAGGGTCTGACACTACTCCAAACTGAGACACTGACACTCTTCCAAATTAAGGCCTTGACACTACTCTTAACTCAGGCCCTGACACTGTCCATAATAAAGACCCTGACAAAAATTCCAACTTAGGCACTGACAATGTCCGTAACTAAGGCCCTGACACTATTCCCATCTCAGCCACTGACACTGTCCCTAACTATGGCCCTGACACTACTCCCAATGCAAGCACTGGCGCTGTCCCTAACTAAGGCACTGGCACTACTCCCAACTCACCCTGGCTCTGTCCCTAACTAAGGCTCTGACACTACTCCCATTTCAGGCAATGACAGTGTCCCTAACTGAGGCAATGATACTACTCCCAACTCAAGCACTAAGGCTCTGGATCATTGTGATGACAAGCGCCATGGAGAATTGTGATGACGGGTCTTAGAGCATAGTGGTGACAAGGGCCATGGAGCATTTTGATGACAGGGGTCATGGGGCATTGTGATGAAAGTGGTCATGGAGCATTGTGATTAAAGTGGTCATGGAACATTGTGATAAAAGTGGTCATGTAGCATTGTGATGAAAAGTGCTATGGAGCATTGGGATGACAGGGGTCATGGAGCATTGTGATGACAAATGCGTGGATATTTGTGATGACGAGGACCATGGGGCATTGAGAGTATAAGGATGATGCAGCATTGTGATGACAGGGGCCATGGAGCATTTTAATGACAAGGGACATGGAGCATTGTGATGACAGAGGTCATGGAGCATTGTGGTGACCAGCGGCATGGAGCATTGTGAAGAAAGGGGTACTGTAACATTGTGATGAAAGGGTCAAGGAGCATTTGGATTACAAGGATCATGGAGCATTGTGATGACAAGGGCCATGGAGCATTGTGATGACAGGGCTCATGTGGCATTATGATGACAGTGGTCATGGAGCAACGTGATGTACGTTGTCATGGAGCACTGTGATTACAGGGGCCATGGAGAATTGTGATGACAAAGGCCAGGGAACATTGTGATGACAGGGGTCATGGAGCATTGTGCTGAAAACGGACCTGGAGCATTGTGATGAAAGGGGTCATGGCTCATTGTGATGAGAGGGGGCCTGGAACATTGTGATGACAGGGGGCATGGAGCTTTGTGATTTCACAGGCATGTAGCATTTTAGACAAGGCTCATGGAGCATTGGGATGACAGGGGTCATGGAGCATTGTGATGATAAGGGCATGGAGCATTGTGATGACAATGGCATGGAGCATTGCGATGACAAAGTCATGGAGCATTGTGATGACAGGGGTTATGGAGCATTGTGATGACAAGGGCGTGGAGCATTGTGATGACAGTGGTCATGGAACATTGTGACGATAAGGGCATCGAGCCGAGTTAGGGACAGTCTAGCGGCCTTGGGACTAAATTCAGTGCCTGAATTAGGCACAGCATAAGGTCTTTAGTTAGCATAAGAGGTAGGACATTAGCTCGGGACAGGGTTAGGGTAAAGGCTTGGAATCGTGTCAGGAAATGACCTAAGGATAGTGTGAAGACCTTTGTTACTGAGACTCTCAGGGACTTATTCAGAAGCAGTGTTAGGGCTTCAGGTCGGGACAGCATCAGGGCCTGACTTAGGGAGAGCGACAGGGCCTGAGTGAGGCCTAATGTCAGGCCCTTAGCTGGGGACACTGTCAGGGAATGACTTAGGAGCAGCATCAGTGCCTTTGTTGGATCAGCTTTAGGTTCTTAGTTAAAGACATGACCGGAGCCCTAGTTAGTCACAGCGTCAAGGCCTCAGTTAGGGAAAGCTTCAGGGTCTGAGTTACAGACAGCCTCATGTCTTCACTTAAAGACAGCAACAGGGCTTTCTTAGGGACAGTGTCAGGACCTTGGTTAGAAATGAGTCAGGATATTAGCTCAGGAGAGTGTCAGGAGTTTAGTCATTGCTGGCAGCAGGGCCTATATTAAGGACAGATTCCGGGCCTTTGTTAGATTCAGTGTCATGGCTTTAGTTAGGAGTAGTCAGGGCCTTAGTTAGGGAGAGCATTAGGGTTTCAGTTAGCATAAGGTGCAGGAGATTATCTCGGGACAGAGTCAGGTTCCAGGCCAGAGACAGTGAAAGGAAATGACCAAGGGATTACGAGAAGACCTTAGTTATTGAGAGCATCAGGGCCTTAGGTAGCAGCAGCGTGAGCGCCTTAATCAGGACCAGTGCCAGGGCTTGATGTATGGACAGCATCAGAGCCTAACTAAGGTACAGCAACAGGGCCGAAGTGAGGCCTATCTTTAGGGCCTGAGTAAGGGACAGTATCAGGGCATGACTTAGGAGCAGCATAAAGGCCTCTGTAGGATCAGCATTCGGGTCTTGGTTAAAGCTATTATCAGGGCCTCCGTTAGGGATAGCCTCAAGGCCTCGCTTAGGGACAGCGTCAGGGCTTACTTTGGGACACTTTCAGGACCTTGGTAAGACATGGGTCAGACTATTAGCTCAGGATAATATCAGGTGTTCAGATATTGACAGCAGCAGGGCCTTAGTTAGAGGCAGTGTCAGCGCTTAAGTTAGGACTAGCATCAGAGCCTTTGTTAGGTACAGTGTCAGTGACTGAGTTAGGTGTAGTGTCAGAGCCTTAGTTAGGGACAGTGTCAGGGCCTGCATTAGGACGAGCCTCCAGGCCTCAGTTAGGGACAGGTTCACGGCCTCGGACCTAAATTCAGGGCCTCATTTAGGGACAGAATCAGGGATTTAGCTAGCATAAGGGGATCTACAGCTGAAAGCAACCTGAACACCACCACAAGCAGATGCAGAAATGAACCATGCACGCTCCTATGAAGGCATATTCCACAGCAGTTGAGTACATTTTGTTTAAAGTTAGTAACACTATAAAAATTATGTTTTGAAGAAAACTATATTCAGAAGATGAAAGAATCTCGTTCTAAAGAATCTCTTTAGCTCATCTCGACATTAGCTAAAGAGAAGGTTGGGTTAAGGTCTAGGGAGAGTGTCAGGAAATGACCTAGGGATAGTGTCAAGACCTTAGTTACTTAGTACATCAGGACCTAATTTAGGAGCAGTGAGTGTCAGGGCTTCGGGTAGGAACAGCGTCAGAGCCTGACTTAGGGAGTGGGACAGGGCCTGAGTGAGGCCTAGCGTCAGGGCCTTAGCTAGAGACAGTGTCAGGGCATGACTTAGGAGCAGCATAAGAGCCACGGTAGGATCAGCCTCAGGGGCTATGTTACAGATATTATCAGGGCCTCTGTTAGGGACAGCCTCAAGGCCTCACTTAGAGACAGCATCAGGGCTTCCTTAGGGACAGTTTCAGGACCTTGGTAAGAGATGGGTCAAGAAATTAGCTCAGGATAGTGTCAGGACGTTAGATATTGACGGCAGCAGGGCCTTAGTTAGGGACAGTGTCAGGCCCTGAATTAGGACGAACATCGAGGCCTTAGGTACGGACAGGGTCACAGCCTCGAGAGTAATTTTAGGCCCTTAGTTAAGGACAGCAGCAGGGCTGTAGTTAGCATAAGAGGCACGACATTTGCTAGGGCCAGGGTCAGGTTACGCTCTAGGGATAGTGTCAGGAAAGGACCTAAGCATAGTGTCAAAACCTTAGTTACTGAGAGTATCAGATCCTTATTTAGAACCAGTGTCAGGGTTTCAGGTAGGGACAGCATCAGAGCCTGACTTAGGGCGAGCGTTAGGGCCTGAGTGAGGCCTAGCGTCAGGCCCTTAGATGAGGACAATGTCAGGGCATGACTTAGGAACAGCATCAGCTCCTCTGTTGGATCGACTTTAGCGTCTTAGATACAGACATCATCAGGTCCTCAGTCAGTCACAGCGTGAAGGCCTCAGTTAGGGAAAGCTTCAGGGCCTGAGTTAGGGACAGCCTCAGTTCTTAACTTAGGGACAGTGATAGGGCTTTCTTAGGGACAGTGTCAGGACCTTGGTTAGAAATATGTCAGGATATTAACTCAGGCTAGTGTCCAGTTTTTAGTTATTGCTGACAGCAGGGCCTATATTAGGGGCAAATTCTGAGCCTTACTTAGAGACAGTGTCAGGGCCTGAGTTAGGACTAGCATCACAGCCCTTGTAAAGTACAGTGTCAGGGACTGAGTTAGGTGTAGTGTCAGGGCTTTAGTTAGGGACAGTGTCAGCGCCTCAGTTAGGATGATCCTCCAAACTTCAGTTAGGGACAGGTTGACGGCCTCAGGACTAATTTCAGGCTCTTAGTTAGAGACAACGTCAGGGATTTAGTTAGCATAAGAGGTTCGACAATAGCTAAAGACAAGTTTAGGTTAAGATCTAGGGAGAGTGTCAGGAAATGACCTAGGGATAGTGTCAAGACCATAGCTAATTAGAGCATCAGTGCCTAATTTAGGCCCAGTGTCAGGGCTTCAGGTAGGGATAGAATCTTAGCCTGACTTAGGGAGAGCGACAGGGCCTGAGTGATGCCTCGAGTCAGGGCCTTAGCTACGGACAGCGTCAGGGCATGACATAGGATCAGCATAAGGTTCTCTGTAGGGTCAGCATTAGGGTCTTAGTTTAAGACATTATCAGGACCTCTGTGAGGGACAGCCTCAGGGCCTCACTTAGGGACAGTGTCAGGGCTAACTTTGGGAGAGTTTCAGGACCTTGGTAAGACATGGGTCAGGATATTAGCTCAGGATAAATTCAGGACTTTAGATATTGATGGTAGCAGCGCCTACGTTAGGGAAAGTTTCAAGGCGTTAGTTAGGAGTAGCGGGCCTCTGATAGGTCCAGTGTCAGATCCTCAGTTAGCAATAGTGTTAGGGCCATAGTTAGGGACAGTGTCAGGACTGGATGTAGGGCGAGCATCTAGGCCTTAGTTCGGGACAGTTTCATGGTCTTGGGACTAAATTCAGTGCCTGAGGTAGGCACAGCCTAAGGGCTTCAGTTAGCATAAGAGGCAGGACATTAGCTAGTGACCGTGTCAGTTTAACATCTAGGGATAGTGTCAGGAAATGACCTAAGGATAGTGTGAAGACCTTTGTTATGGAGACTCTCAGGGCCTTATTCAGAACGAGTGTTAGGGCTTCAGGTAGGGACAGCATCAGAGCCTGACTTAGGGAGAGCGTTAGGGTCTGCGTGAGGCCTAGCATCAGACACTTAGTGGGGGACACTATCGGGGCATGACTTAGGAGCAGCATCAGGGCCTCTGTTGGATCAGCCTTAGGGTCTTGGTTAAAGACATGATCAGGGTCTGAGTTAGTCACAGCATCAAGGCCTGAGTTAGTTAGGGAAAGCTTCAGGGCCTCACTTAGGGACAGCGTCAGGGTTTACTGTGGGACAGTTTCAGGACCTTGGTAAGACATGGGTCAGGTTATTAGCTCCGGATAATGTCAGGACTTTAGATGTTGATGGCAGCAGCCCTTAGTTAGAGACAGTGTCAGGCCCTGAGTTACGACTAGCATCAGAGCCTTTGTTAGATACAATGTACGGGACTGAATTAGGAGTAGAGTCAGGGCCTTCGTTAGTGGCAGTGTCAGGGCCTGACTTAGGGAGAGCGACAGGGCCTGAGTGAGGCTTAGCATCAGGCCCTTAGCTGGGCACACTGTCAGGGCATGACTTTGGAGCAGCATCAGCGTCTTTGCTGGATCAGCATTAAGGTCTTCGTTAGGTACATGATCAGGGCCTGAATTAGTCACAGCTTCAAGGTTTCAGTTAAGGAAAGCTTCAGGGCCTGAGTTAGGGACAGCCTCAGGTCTTCACTTAGGGACAGCGTCAGGGCTTACTTTGGGACAGTTTCAGGACCTTGGAAAGACATAGGTCAGGATATTAGCTCAGGATAATGTCAGGACTTTTGATAGTGATGGCAGCAGGGCCTTAGTTACAGACGGTTTCAGGGCCTGAGTTAGGCCTAGCATCAGAGACTTTGTTAGGTACAGTGTAAGGGACTGAGTTAGCAGTAGTGTCAGGGCCTTGCTTAGGGACTGTGTCAGGGTCTGATTTAGGTGTACTGTCTGAGACCTAGTTAGGGACAGTGCTAGGGCCTGAGTTAGGATTAGTGTCAAGGCCTTATTTAGGACCAATTTCAGGGCCTTAGTTTGGACTAGCATCAGAGCCATTGTTAGGAATCGTATGAGGGCCTGAGTTAGGCATACTATCAGGGCCTTAGTTAGGTACAGTTTTAGGGCCTGAGTTAGGATTAGTGTCAAGGCCTTATTTAGGACCAATTTTAGGGCTTTAGTTTGGACTAGCAACAAAGCCTTTGTTAGGTATCATGTCGGGGCCTCAGTTAGGTGTAGTGTCAGGGCCATTGTTAGGGACAGTATCAGGGCCTGACTTAGGAGAAGTTCAGGGCCTTAGCCAGGGAAAGTGTCAGGGCCTTAGTTAGGGACATTATCAGGGCCTGAATTAGCAGTAGTGTCAAAAGTCCTTAGTGAGGACAGTAAGGAGTCAGTCAGGACTCAGGCCCTGACACTGCTCTTAAATAAGGCCCTGACATTACCTGTAACACAGGTCCTGATCTCATTCCTATCATAGGCGCTGATGTTGGACTTAACTAAGGCCCTGACACTGGTCCTAACTAAAGCTGTGTCACTACTCCTAACTAAGGCCCTGACCCTGGTCCTAACTAAAGCTGTGTCACTACTCCTAACTCAGGCCCTGACACTGTCCCTAACAAAGCCTGTGACACTACTCCTAAATCAGGCACTGACACTGTCCCTAACTAGGCCCTGACATACACCTAACTCAGGCCCTGACACTGTCTCTAACTAAGGCCCTGATACTACTCCAAACTCAGCACTGACACTGTCACTAACTAAGGCCCTGACACTATTCATAGCTCACGCCCTAACACAACTCCTAAGTCATGCCCTGACAATGTCCCTAACTAAGGCCCTGACACTATTCCTAACTCAGGCGCTGACACAATACTTAAGGAAGGCCCTGACATTACTCCTAACTCAGGCCCTGAAAAGGTCCCTAACTAAGGCCGACACAACTCCTAACTCAGGCACTAACACTGTCCCTAAATAAGGCCCTGAAACTATTCCTAACTGAGGCGCTGAAACAATACCTAACGAAGGCACTGATGCTCCTCCTAACTAAGGCCCTGACACTACTCCTATCTCAAGCAATGACACTGTCCCTAACTTAGGCCCCGACTCTACTCCTGACTCAGGCACTGACACTGGCCCTAACTTAGGCCCGGACACCACTCCTAACTAAGCAACTGACACTGTCCCTAACTAAGGCCCGGACACTACTCCTTACTCAGGCACTGACAATGTCACTAACTAAGGCCGTGACACTACTCCCAAAATAGGCACTGAGACTGTCCCTAAATATGCCCTGACAGTACTCCGAACTCAGGCACTGACACTGTCCTTAACTAAGGCCCTGATACTACTTCCACCTCAGGCACTGACACTCTCCCTAAGTAAGCCCTGACATTACTCCCAATTCCGGCATTGACACTTTCGCTAACTAAGGCCCTGAAACTACTAACAACTCAGGCCGTTACACTGTTACTAACTACCGGTCTCAGACTACTCCTAACTCAGGCCCTGGCACTGTCCATAACTTAGGCTCTGGCACTATTCCTAACTCAGACACTGACGCTGTCCCTTAACTAAGGGTCTGACACTCCTCCCAACTCAGACACTGACACTCTCCCTAACAAAGGCCTTGACACTACTCTTAACTAATACCCTGACACTGTCCCTAACAAAGACCCTGACACTATTCCCAACTCAGGCGCTGTCACTCTCCGTAACTAAGACCGTGACACTACTCCCATCTCAGCCACTGACATTGTCCCTAAGGCCCTGACACTACCTCCAACTCAGGCACTGACACTATCCCTAACTACAGCCCTGACACTTCTCCTGACTCAGGCACTGACACTGTCCCTTACTAATATCCTGACACAACTCCCAACTCAGGCACTGACTTTGTTCCTAACAAAGGCCGTGACACTAATCCCAACATAGGCACTGAGACTGTCCCGAAATACGCCCTGACAGTACTCCCAACTCAGGCACTGACACTGTCCCTATCTAAGGCCCTGACACTACTCCCAAACTAGGCCCTGACATTGTCCCTAAATAAGGCCTTGACCTTACTCTCAACTCAGGCACTAACACTGTCCCTAACTAAGGACTTGACACTACTCTTAACTCAGGCCCTGGCACAGTCCCTAACAAAGGCCTGCCACTACCCCCAACTCTGGCACTGAGAGTGTCCCTAACTACGGCCATCACACTACTCCTAACTCAGGCACTGACGCTGTCCCTAAGTAAGGCCCTGACACTACTCCCAACGCAGGCACTGACGCTGTCCCTAACTAAGGCTCTGACACTACTCCCAACACAGGCATTGACACTGTCCCTAACTAAGGCCCTCACACTACTACTTACTTAGGCACTGACACGCTACCTAACTAAGGCCCTGAGACTACTTCTACCTCAGACCCTGACACTGTCCCTAACGAAGGGCCTGATACTACTCCCAGCACAACCACTGACACTCTCCCTAACTAAGGCCTTGACACTACTTTTAACTCATGCCCTGATGCTGTCCCCAAAAAAGACCCTGAGACTATTCCCAACTCAAGCACTGACCCTCTCCCTAACTAAGACCCTGACACCATTCCCATCTCAGCCACTGACACTGTCCCTAATGCCCTGACACTACTTCCAACTTAGGCACTGACACTGTCCCTAACTAGGCCCTGACACTACTCCCAACTCAGGCACTGACACTGTCCCTAACTAAGGCCCTGACATAACTCCCAACTCTGGCACTGACACTTTCTCTAACTACGGCCCTGAAACTACTCACAACTCAGGCACTGACCCTGTCCCTAACTAGGCCCTGACACTAATCCCAACTCAGGCACTGACACTGTCCCTAATTAAGGCCCTGACATAACTCCCAACTCTGGCAGTGACACTTTCTCTAACTAAGGCCCTGTAACTACTCACAACTCAGGCCCTGACACTGTTCCTAACTACGAGTCTCAGACTACTCCTAACATAGGCCCTGACACTATTCCTAACACAATCACTGACACTGTCCCTAACAAAGGTCCTGAGACGATTCCTAAGTCAGACCCTGACACTGTCCATAACTTAGGCCATGTCACTACTCCCAACTCAGGCACTGACGCTGTTCCTAACTAAGGGTCTGACACTACTCCAAACTGAGACACTGACACTCTTCCAAATTAAGGCCTTGACACTACTCTTAACTCAGGCCCTGACACTGTCCATAATAAAGACCCTGACAAAAATTCCAACTTAGGCACTGACAATGTCCGTAACTAAGGCCCTGACACTATTCCCATCTCAGCCACTGACACTGTCCCTAACTATGGCCCTGACACTACTCCCAATGCAAGCACTGGCGCTGTCCCTAACTAAGGCACTGGCACTACTCCCAACTCACCCTGGCTCTGTCCCTAACTAAGGCTCTGACACTACTCCCATTTCAGGCAATGACAGTGTCCCTAACTGAGGCAATGATACTACTCCCAACTCAAGCACTAAGGCTCTGGATCATTGTGATGACAAGCGCCATGGAGAATTGTGATGACGGGTCTTAGAGCATAGTGGTGACAAGGGCCATGGAGCATTTTGATGACAGGGGTCATGGGGCATTGTGATGAAAGTGGTCATGGAGCATTGTGATTAAAGTGGTCATGGAACATTGTGATAAAAGTGGTCATGTAGCATTGTGATGAAAAGTGCTATGGAGCATTGGGATGACAGGGGTCATGGAGCATTGTGATGACAAATGCGTGGATATTTGTGATGACGAGGACCATGGGGCATTGAGAGTATAAGGATGATGCAGCATTGTGATGACAGGGGCCATGGAGCATTTTAATGACAAGGGACATGGAGCATTGTGATGACAGAGGTCATGGAGCATTGTGGTGACCAGCGGCATGGAGCATTGTGAAGAAAGGGGTACTGTAACATTGTGATGAAAGGGTCAAGGAGCATTTGGATTACAAGGATCATGGAGCATTGTGATGACAAGGGCCATGGAGCATTGTGATGACAGGGCTCATGTGGCATTATGATGACAGTGGTCATGGAGCAACGTGATGTACGTTGTCATGGAGCACTGTGATTACAGGGGCCATGGAGAATTGTGATGACAAAGGCCAGGGAACATTGTGATGACAGGGGTCATGGAGCATTGTGCTGAAAACGGACCTGGAGCATTGTGATGAAAGGGGTCATGGCTCATTGTGATGAGAGGGGGCCTGGAACATTGTGATGACAGGGGGCATGGAGCTTTGTGATTTCACAGGCATGTAGCATTTTAGACAAGGCTCATGGAGCATTGGGATGACAGGGGTCATGGAGCATTGTGATGATAAGGGCATGGAGCATTGTGATGACAATGGCATGGAGCATTGCGATGACAAAGTCATGGAGCATTGTGATGACAGGGGTTATGGAGCATTGTGATGACAAGGGCGTGGAGCATTGTGATGACAGTGGTCATGGAACATTGTGACGATAAGGGCATCGAGCCGAGTTAGGGACAGTCTAGCGGCCTTGGGACTAAATTCAGTGCCTGAATTAGGCACAGCATAAGGTCTTTAGTTAGCATAAGAGGTAGGACATTAGCTCGGGACAGGGTTAGGGTAAAGGCTTGGAATCGTGTCAGGAAATGACCTAAGGATAGTGTGAAGACCTTTGTTACTGAGACTCTCAGGGACTTATTCAGAAGCAGTGTTAGGGCTTCAGGTCGGGACAGCATCAGGGCCTGACTTAGGGAGAGCGACAGGGCCTGAGTGAGGCCTAATGTCAGGCCCTTAGCTGGGGACACTGTCAGGGAATGACTTAGGAGCAGCATCAGTGCCTTTGTTGGATCAGCTTTAGGTTCTTAGTTAAAGACATGACCGGAGCCCTAGTTAGTCACAGCGTCAAGGCCTCAGTTAGGGAAAGCTTCAGGGTCTGAGTTACAGACAGCCTCATGTCTTCACTTAAAGACAGCAACAGGGCTTTCTTAGGGACAGTGTCAGGACCTTGGTTAGAAATGAGTCAGGATATTAGCTCAGGAGAGTGTCAGGAGTTTAGTCATTGCTGGCAGCAGGGCCTATATTAAGGACAGATTCCGGGCCTTTGTTAGATTCAGTGTCATGGCTTTAGTTAGGAGTAGTCAGGGCCTTAGTTAGGGAGAGCATTAGGGTTTCAGTTAGCATAAGGTGCAGGAGATTATCTCGGGACAGAGTCAGGTTCCAGGCCAGAGACAGTGAAAGGAAATGACCAAGGGATTACGAGAAGACCTTAGTTATTGAGAGCATCAGGGCCTTAGGTAGCAGCAGCGTGAGCGCCTTAATCAGGACCAGTGCCAGGGCTTGATGTATGGACAGCATCAGAGCCTAACTAAGGTACAGCAACAGGGCCGAAGTGAGGCCTATCTTTAGGGCCTGAGTAAGGGACAGTATCAGGGCATGACTTAGGAGCAGCATAAAGGCCTCTGTAGGATCAGCATTCGGGTCTTGGTTAAAGCTATTATCAGGGCCTCCGTTAGGGATAGCCTCAAGGCCTCGCTTAGGGACAGCGTCAGGGCTTACTTTGGGACACTTTCAGGACCTTGGTAAGACATGGGTCAGACTATTAGCTCAGGATAATATCAGGTGTTCAGATATTGACAGCAGCAGGGCCTTAGTTAGAGGCAGTGTCAGCGCTTAAGTTAGGACTAGCATCAGAGCCTTTGTTAGGTACAGTGTCAGTGACTGAGTTAGGTGTAGTGTCAGAGCCTTAGTTAGGGACAGTGTCAGGGCCTGCATTAGGACGAGCCTCCAGGCCTCAGTTAAGGACAGGTTCACGGCCTCGGACCTAAATTCAGGGCCTCATTTAGGGACAGAATCAGGGATTTATCTAGCATAAGGGGATCTACTGCTGAAAGCAACCTGAACACCACCACAAGCAGATGCAGAAATGAACCATGCACGCTCCTATGAAGGCATATTCCACAGCAGTTGAGTACATTTTGTTTAAAGTTAGTAACACTATAAAAATTATGTTTTGAAGAAAACTATATTCAGAAGATGAAAGAATCTCGTTCTAAAGAATCTCTTTAGCTCATCTCGACATTAGCTAAAGAGAAGGTTGGGTTAAGGTCTAGGGAGAGTGTCAGGAAATGACCTAGGGATAGTGTCAAGACCTTAGTTACTTAGCACATCAGGACCTAATTTAGGAGCAGTGAGTGTCAGGGCTTCGGGTAGGAACAGCGTCAGAGCCTGACTTAGGGAGTGGGACAGGGCCTGAGTGAGGCCTAGCGTCAGGGCCTTAACTAGAGACAGTGTCAGGGCATGACTTAGGAGCAGCATAAGAGCCACGGTAGGATCAGCCTCAGGGGCTATGTTACAGATATTATCAGGGCCTCTGTTAGGGACAGCCTCAAGGCCTCACTTAGAGACAGCATCAGGGCTTCCTTAGGGACAGTTTCAGGACCTTGGTAAGAGATGGGTCAAGAAATTAGCTCAGGATAGTGTCAGGACGTTAGATATTGACGGCAGCAGGGCCTTAGTTAGGGACAGTGTCAGGCCCTGAATTAGGACGAACATCGAGGCCTTAGGTACGGACAGGGTCACAGCCTCGAGAGTAATTTTAGGCCCTTAGTTAAGGACAGCAGCAGGGCTGTAGTTAGCATAAGAGGCACGACATTTGCTAGGGCCAGGGTCAGGTTACGCTCTAGGGATAGTGTCAGGAAAGGACCTAAGCATAGTGTCAAAACCTTAGTTACTGAGAGTATCAGATCCTTATTTAGAACCAGTGTCAGGGTTTCAGGTAGGGACAGCATCAGAGCCTGACTTAGGGCGAGCGTTAGGGCCTGAGTGAGGCCTAGCGTCAGGCCCTTAGATGAGGACAATGTCAGGGCATGACTTAGGAACAGCATCAGCTCCTCTGTTGGATCGACTTTAGCGTCTTAGATACAGACATCATCAGGTCCTCAGTCAGTCACAGCGTGAAGGCCTCAGTTAGGGAAAGCTTCAGGGCCTGAGTTAGGGACAGCCTCAGTTCTTAACTTAGGGACAGTGATAGGGCTTTCTTAGGGACAGTGTCAGGACCTTGGTTAGAAATATGTCAGGATATTAACTCAGGCTAGTGTCCAGTTTTTAGTTATTGCTGACAGCAGGGCCTATATTAGGGGCAAATTCTGAGCCTTACTTAGAGACAGTGTCAGGGCCTGAGTTAGGACTAGCATCACAGCCCTTGTAAAGTACAGTGTCAGGGACTGAGTTAGGTGTAGTGTCAGGGCTTTAGTTAGGGACAGTGTCAGCGCCTCAGTTAGGATGATCCTCCAAACTTCAGTTAGGGACAGGTTGACGGCCTCAGGACTAATTTCAGGCTCTTAGTTAGAGACAACGTCAGGGATTTAGTTAGCATAAGAGGTTCGACAATAGCTAAAGACAAGTTTAGGTTAAGATCTAGGGAGAGTGTCAGGAAATGACCTAGGGATAGTGTCAAGACCATAGCTAATTAGAGCATCAGTGCCTAATTTAGGCCCAGTGTCAGGGCTTCAGGTAGGGATAGAATCTTAGCCTGACTTAGGGAGAGCGACAGGGCCTGAGTGATGCCTCGAGTCAGGGCCTTAGCTACGGACAGCGTCAGGGCATGACATAGGATCAGCATAAGGTTCTCTGTAGGGTCAGCATTAGGGTCTTAGTTTAAGACATTATCAGGACCTCTGTGAGGGACAGCCTCAGGGCCTCACTTAGGGACAGTGTCAGGGCTAACTTTGGGAGAGTTTCAGGACCTTGGTAAGACATGGGTCAGGATATTAGCTCAGGATAAATTCAGGACTTTAGATATTGATGGTAGCAGCGCCTACGTTAGGGAAAGTTTCAAGGCGTTAGTTAGGAGTAGCGGGCCTCTGATAGGTCCAGTGTCAGATCCTCAGTTAGCAATAGTGTTAGGGCCATAGTTAGGGACAGTGTCAGGACTGGATGTAGGGCGAGCATCTAGGCCTTAGTTCGGGACAGTTTCATGGTCTTGGGACTAAATTCAGTGCCTGAGGTAGGCACAGCCTAAGGGCTTCAGTTAGCATAAGAGGCAGGACATTAGCTAGTGACCGTGTCAGTTTAACATCTAGGGATAGTGTCAGGAAATGACCTAAGGATAGTGTGAAGACCTTTGTTATGGAGACTCTCAGGGCCTTATTCAGAACCAGTGTTAGGGCTTCAGGTAGGGACAGCATCAGAGCCTGACTTAGGGAGAGCGTTAGGGTCTGCGTGAGGCCTAGCATCAGACACTTAGTGGGGGACACTATCGGGGCATGACTTAGGAGCAGCATCAGGGCCTCTGTTGGATCAGCCTTAGGGTCTTAGTTAAAGACATGATCAGGGTCTGAGTTAGTCACAGCATCAAGGCCTGAGTTAGTTAGGGAAAGCTTCAGGGCCTCACTTAGGGACAGCGTCAGGGTTTACTGTGGGACAGTTTCAGGACCTTGGTAAGACATGGGTCAGGTTATTAGCTCCGGATAATGTCAGGACTTTAGATGTTGATGGCAGCAGCCCTTAGTTAGAGACAGTGTCAGGCCCTGAGTTACGACTAGCATCAGAGCCTTTGTTAGATACAATGTACGGGACTGAATTAGGAGTAGAGTCAGGGCCTTCGTTAGTGGCAGTGTCAGGGCCTGACTTAGGGAGAGCGACAGGGCCTGAGTGAGGCTTAGCATCAGGCCCTTAGCTGGGCACACTGTCAGGGCATGACTTTGGAGCAGCATCAGCGTCTTTGCTGGATCAGCATTAAGGTCTTCGTTAGGTACATGATCAGGGCCTGAATTAGTCACAGCTTCAAGGTTTCAGTTAAGGAAAGCTTCAGGGCCTGAGTTAGGGACAGCCTCAGGTCTTCACTTAGGGACAGCGTCAGGGCTTACTTTGGGACAGTTTCAGGACCTTGGAAAGACATAGGTCAGGATATTAGCTCAGGATAATGTCAGGACTTTTGATAGTGATGGCAGCAGGGCCTTAGTTACAGACGGTTTCAGGGCCTGAGTTAGGCCTAGCATCAGAGACTTTGTTAGGTACAGTGTAAGGGACTGAGTTAGCAGTAGTGTCAGGGCCTTGCTTAGGGACTGTGTCAGGGTCTGATTTAGGTGTACTGTCTGAGACCTAGTTAGGGACAGTGCTAGGGCCTGAGTTAGGATTAGTGTCAAGGCCTTATTTAGGACCAATTTCAGGGCCTTAGTTTGGACTAGCATCAGAGCCATTGTTAGGAATCGTATGAGGGCCTGAGTTAGGCATACTATCAGGGCCTTAGTTAGGTACAGTTTTAGGGCCTGAGTTAGGATTAGTGTCAAGGCCTTATTTAGGACCAATTTTAGGGCTTTAGTTTGGACTAGCAACAAAGCCTTTGTTAGGTATCATGTCGGGGCCTCAGTTAGGTGTAGTGTCAGGGCCATTGTTAGGGACAGTATCAGGGCCTGACTTAGGAGAAGTTCAGGGCCTTAGCCAGGGAAAGTGTCAGGGCCTTAGTTAGGGACATTATCAGGGCCTGAATTAGCAGTAGTGTCAAAAGTCCTTAGTGAGGACAGTAAGGAGTCAGTCAGGACTCAGGCCCTGACACTGCTCTTAAATAAGGCCCTGACATTACCTGTAACACAGGTCCTGATCTCATTCCTATCATAGGCGCTGATGTTGGACTTAACTAAGGCCCTGACACTGGTCCTAACTAAAGCTGTGTCACTACTCCTAACTAAGGCCCTGACCCTGGTCCTAACTAAAGCTGTGTCACTACTCCTAACTCAGGCCCTGACACTGTCCCTAACAAAGCCTGTGACACTACTCCTAAATCAGGCACTGACACTGTCCCTAACTAGGCCCTGACATACACCTAACTCAGGCCCTGACACTGTCTCTAACTAAGGCCCTGATACTACTCCAAACTCAGCACTGACACTGTCACTAACTAAGGCCCTGACACTATTCATAGCTCACGCCCTAACACAACTCCTAAGTCATGCCCTGACAATGTCCCTAACTAAGGCCCTGACACTATTCCTAACTCAGGCGCTGACACAATACTTAAGGAAGGCCCTGACATTACTCCTAACTCAGGCCCTGAAAAGGTCCCTAACTAAGGCCGACACAACTCCTAACTCAGGCACTAACACTGTCCCTAAATAAGGCCCTGAAACTATTCCTAACTGAGGCGCTGAAACAATACCTAACGAAGGCACTGATGCTCCTCCTAACTAAGGCCCTGACACTACTCCTATCTCAAGCAATGACACTGTCCCTAACTTAGGCCCCGACTCTACTCCTGACTCAGGCACTGACACTGGCCCTAACTTAGGCCCGGACACTACTCCTAACTAAGCAACTGACACTGTCCCTAACTAAGGCCCGGACACTACTCCTTACTCAGGCACTGACAATGTCACTAACTAAGGCCGTGACACTACTCCCAAAATAGGCACTGAGACTGTCCCTAAATATGCCCTGACAGTACTCCGAACTCAGGCACTGACACTGTCCTT